>NC_056743.1:1409527508-1409657508 GCF_019279795.1 Protopterus annectens
CCTACCTCAACCACAGGGGCATCCCCTTCATCAACTGCCAAGTTGTATGTGATGCCCAGGGCATTATAATGAATGTGCGTGCTGGCTGCCCTGGAAGCTATGACTATTCCCACATATGGCATCTGATGCAGCTGTACCAGAGATTTGCCAATGGGGACATCCCCTACAGTCACCTAGTGGGGGATGCTGGGTACACACTGGAGCCATGGCTGATGACACCCATCAGAAATGCACACGCACCTGAACAAGAACGCCATAATGAGGCACATGCACAGGCCAGACATATAATAGAGCATGTGCTTGGGATGCTCAGGTCATGGTTCCGGTGTCTGGACACATCCAGTGGAGCCTTGCAGTATTCACCAGCTACATGTACCCAAATTGTTATGGTATGTGCTATGCTACACAATAAGATCCTGTGGAAACAGCTGCAGCAAAAACAGCATGGGGCAGGGTCACACAGCCCCCCACCAATGCCAAGGCCTGCACAGGCACAGAGTGACCTGGAGGAGGAGCAACCTGAGCCTGCCCCAGTAGGCAAAAGGAGGCGTGCCCAGTATAACCTGGCCTTGGCAAAGAGGCAACGCATAGCACATGCACTGATACAGTAGGGACCCAGGGAATGACACCTCTCTCTGACTCACACATACAGTAAAAGGGATGCCAAACATGACACTACCTGTGCTCAACCATGTATAGGGAGTGTACTCTGTGCATCCAACATTAGCAGCCCTCCAGCACCATCCACAAGTCTGGCACACCCTCAAGGTAAGTCAATCAACCAACAATTGCCAAATGGAGGAGAATGTGTTGTTACGTGTAGCTATGGTATGGATGTGAGCATGCAAGGGGATTGGGTGGTTGAATGTTATGGCAGCAGACAGTAGGTACTTATAGTGGCACCTTGACATCTGTAACACATACTGGAGCCACCAGAGTAGCCAGTACTACACAGGGTGACAAAACCCACTGCAGGAAATGTGCTGAACAAAATGTGTGTCCATATGACCCCTCACATGCCGGTCAGGACAGTTCACATACCCAACAACAGTCTCAGCCAGCAGGACAGGTGTAGATAAACACAAACACAGCCTGTGCCATGGCCCCAGAATGATGGCTATGCTTAACCTACCCCCAGGCCTACACAGACAGACCACAGCAGGGCAGGCAGTGGGATGTTAGTTCTGAAGGGTAGGAAGTCAGACAATAATATGTAGATCAATCAAAGCCACGATCTGTAGTATACTGGTATGCCTCTAGTCAGTATGATAGTTAGCAATACAGAATGAAATGGAGTACCTGACATACCAATACAGTCATAGCAAATGTGTACAAGTGTCATGTGTGCCCCCCACATCCTACATAGTAATGTAATAACAGTCAGGTGTGCCCCCCCACTCCTGTGTAGAAATGTAGAAAGAGTCAGGTGTGCCCCCCCCCCCCCGCTATGCAGAAATGTAATAAAAGTCAAAGCCAAATGATCGATGGATACCCTGCTAAGACAGCATGCTACCTATTGGTGTACAACACAAAGGTCAGCACTGCAGTACAAACTACCTGGACATGATCCACACATTCAGTACAGACGGCCATACTGGGCATGCTCACACACAGAGAAATGAAGGCAATGTCATTCAACAACATACTGAAAGGTCATACAGGGCATGCTCACACACAGAGAAATGAAGGCAATGTTAGTCAACAACATAATGAAAGGTCATACTGGGCATGCTCACACACAAACACATGAAGGCCATGACTGTAAACACCACTGGACCAGACATATCCGGCAGTTACAGTTTTTGTGCAGCCACTCATCAGTATGCACCACTCATGCCTTGCACACACAGTGGATTGGAATACAGACATATATATCAGGACAACACATTATAATAAGCCAAAGGTAGACGTACATAGATGTGTGGAAGAGGGTGACTGTGACAAGGAGCCATCCAGGCCTGTCCCACCCAGCACACAGCCAAATGGCCCAAAACACATGAGGTGCAGATGTCACTCACTGCAGATACTAGCCACCAGTATCTGTCAGTATTACAGACTATGTGGTGCGCGTGCCAGCTGTGCAACATGACTGTACAAGGAAGTAGTCATCTAGCAGCTGTATACACGTACCTGTGACATATGACCCCATGTGTGCCCGCATGTGGTGTGTCAACCCGTACATGAATGGGTTATGGCCCATGAACACACTGCCCTACTCATAGTCTTACTATGACAAGCCTGCTGAGGTCATCCAATGTGTAATACACCTTTGAGAGAGCTGTAGCTCAGTAATCTCCATGACACATCCCATAATTGCATACTGCTGTAGTGTGATAAACAACTTAGGTAGGAGTTCTAACCCCAAACTTGGCAATTGTTTGTGTGCGTGTCTGTCTGTCTCTGACTGTGTAGAGAGCAATGCATTTTAGGGTACTCACACTCCTTACAATTCATATATTCAACTTTGGCAAGGCTGCTGATGTCACCCACCTAGAGATACACCTCTGGGAAGGTTGTAGTCCAGTGATCTCTGTAGTGCATCATGTAACTACATACTGCTGTAGTGTGATAAAGTAGTTAGGTAGGTGTTCTCAACCCAGACAAGGCAAGTGTTTGTGTGTGTGTGTCTGTGTAAAGAGAATGCTTTTAGGGTACTCACACTCCTTACAATTCATATACTCAACTTTGGCAAGGCTGCTGATGTCACCCACCTAGAAATAACATCTAGGAAGCTTGTAGCCCAGTAATCTCTGTAGCACGTCCTGTAACTGTGTACCGCTGGATTGTGATTTAGAACCGTGGTAAGGTTCCATCCCCACCCACGGCAGTTTTGGATGTTTTGTGTGTGTTTCAATGTCTGTGTACGGAGCAATGCATTATAGGCTAGTCATACTCAGTACATTTCAAATGGCCTACTTTGGCAATCCTGCTGTCATTCATTGTGAAATACACCTTTGGGGAAGGAGTTCTCTAGTAATCCTCGTGGTGCGTCCTATAACAGCTCCATGCGGTAGTGTGATATAGACCTCTGCTAGGGGTTCTATACCCACACAAGTCAGTTGTGGATGTTTTGTGTGTGTGTCACTGTTTGCTTAGGGAGCAATGCATTTTAGGCTAGTCACACACAGTACATTTCAAATGCCCTACTTTAACAATCCTGCTGATGTCATTCATTGTGAAATACAACTTTGGGAAAGGAGTTCTCTAGTAATTCCCATGGTGCATCCTATAACTCCATGCTGTAGTATGCTGTAGACCTCTGTTAGGGGTTCTATACCCCCACATGTCTGTTGTGGATGTTTTGTGTGTGTGTCACTGTCTGTGTAAGAAGCAATGCATTTTAGGCTAGTCACTCACAGTACATTTCAAATGCCCTGCTTTGGCAATCCTGCTGATGTCATTCATTGTGAAATACACCTTTGGGAAAGGAGCTCTCTAGTAATCCCTGTGGTGTGTCCTATAACAGCTCCATGCTGTAGTGTGATATAGACCTTTGTTAGTGGTTCTATACCCACACATGTCAGCTGTGGATGTTTTGTGTGTGTGTCACTGTCTGTATATGGAGCAATGCATATTAGGCTAGTCACACACAGTAGATTTCAATTACCCTACTTTGGCAATCATGTTGATGTCATTCATTGTGAAATACAACTTTGGGGAAAATAGCACTCCAGTAATGTCCATTGTGCATACTATGACTGCATAGTACTGTAGTGTAATAAACTAGTTAGGTAGGGGTTCTACTCCCAGACATGACATGTGTGTGTGTGTTTGTAACTCGTATCCTGTGTAGAGGTGGTTGAGTGTGTGGCCAATGTAAAGTGGATTTTGCATATTTCTTATATGGTGGCCCTACTATATATCACAATGTCCACTGTACAGGGATAACAGGTTTGAAATAGATGAGAGGCTGGGGTGCAAAGCCATACCCATACAGGTGACATCAAGGCTAGGCAATCACAGTTAGCAACCCCAGTATTACCCAGATCACACTCTCAACCCATGTCTCATACACACACACATGCTTAGGCAACAGCCAATATGTGGGTAGTACACTGCATATTGGCCACTGATAGTAACTATGGAGTGATAGCAATGGGCTACAGAGGGCATGTCACCCTGTCCATTGGTCTAATATGCAGACAGTGCATCTCCCCCATGTTCCCCAATAGACACCTGCACCACCTGTGATGCCATCATGTGACCCACAATGGACATACCATGCCTGACAACATGTCCTGTATGGACAGATGCCACTGCACCAGAGAATGCTGTTAGCATGCTATCAATGTAGTTGCAGGGTAAACCTGCTGCCCATTACCAGTTCCCGCCACAGGTGGGAAGACTGGTGCATCTGATGATAATCTGTGTTCACAACATGGGCCAGACACCCCAGGTACAGTTCCACATGTCACTGTACATGCATGTGGGAGGTGTGCACATCCCAGACACCGTCCATGTCATGGACTAAGGAACACATACATGGCAAGTGATGCACAGCATTGGCCACACACAATAGTCACCCAGGTGACTTGTTGGGGGATACAATACTCACCTGTTTGGGCAAATGCAGAAACTACAGCCCTGAGCCACAATACAGACCATGGGCATGTGGCATGATTCCAAGCTATACCCATCACATATCCTTGTATAGCCTGCTGGCACAGTCGACCACCACACACCCGTGCAGACATGCACCCATGCATGTCAGTACTGGCACCCTCGGTGTTTGTGTGTGTGTGTTGTATGGTGCGTATGTTCATATCCACACTCACTACAACCCCCATGGGAATATGGAAGCATGCTGTCTGATGTCAGACACCTCCTCATACCCTTTGCCCATACAACCTCCGTATGACCCGTGTGGTGCATGTGGTACCTGCACAGTGATGTGTTGTGGCAATCCAACTGCTGATGAGTTGTACTCCTGGCCCTGCCAAGTGTGTCAATGTGTGTGTGTCCCTGTGAGAGTGTGGCTGTGTTGATGCTGGCACCTGTTCATGCGGACAGGCACATGTACATCACCTACTGTACAGCTATCATATCCCTGTTGCAGATGTCACTCACCATCACATATATGTTCTGAGTGCTCCACAACAGGTAACCCATGTGGCACATCCAATAACTGCATCAAACTGTGATAGCACTACATAGTTGTTAGGGGTTTGATACCCTGTGCTGATAGGTGTGTGACACAAACATGTTTCAGGTTTACTCTCCTACCCCTCCATGACATGTCTTTGCCTCTGTCTGCCTCTCCCACTCCCTCTCTGGTGGATGTGGAGACCTATACCTGCTTTGCTTAGGCAGCAGCATGTGTATTTGAAGTGATGCTCATGATCAGCTGATGGCCTCTGCATGAATTGCAGCCCTCCCCTAGCTGATTGCATGTGGAATAGCTGTGGTAACATTTCCATAGCCAATTGCATGGAAACACACTCCAATAGCTAGGAACATCATGATGGTGTTGGCCCTTTTCATTCACTGTGAGCAGGAACTAGATCTGTTGTTTGGCAAACAGCATCACAGATGGATTGGGGATTTTCCTCTAACAACATACACTGTGGAAAGAGGGCAACAAACAGGGGGTGGATGTGCCTGACCTGACTACAGACTGTAAGTGCTGCTATACTGCATTTGGAGTAATGTTCGTTTAACAGTGTTTGTGTGGATATGGCTGTCATACATGTCTCAATACCTGCCATGTCAGTCCCATGTTTATGAGGAATCCCCATCTGCAGGGTCATCTGCAGACTGGGCAGTGTTGTGCCTTTGATTTCATGTGTTACCCACGGAGCATCTATCTGTGGACTGCAGAAGGTAATGTGAGGATTGCAGTCTGTAGATGGTGAAAGCTGTGATAGTTATGACGTCATATCCCTCATAGGAGATATGTTGCAACAAATCCCATTACAACAGTAAATGTATGAGGTTATCACAGCAACATGTCAATATTGGCCCTGTGATGTGCTTCCAGCCACACCTCTGTCAACCTTTGTACATATGTTGTGCATGAAATGTTGCATATGTGCTGTACACCATAATTAGTGTCATCATACCTGATAACATGCCAGTGATATATCTGACTGCAACACATGTTATGTACAGTAGGGGTTATATTTCATGACATAACCTGGACATTATGTGGATGTTTTTACAGTACTGGGGTCTGTGTACTTATGGTGAATGTCAACAGTGTGTGTATTGTTAATATGTACTTTAGCCTGTGCACAGACTGTGGTAGATGTCATTGTTCTAGTTCCCCTCCTATCTGATGTTACATGCTGCTCCACTGTATGGTACTGTATTGGCGTACATGTTTGTAGGGCCATACACACACATGTCCCATACCACAGACAGCCATCAGGCCAAACTGTGTAGCAGCCCAGTATATGTAGGATTGGTCTGTGAGTGGCACATATGAGGATGGTGTAGAACAGATAGTCCATATACTGTAATATTATGCTAGCTTACCATATCTGGCTGTGGCTGTGTTCACATTGGTTGTGGTTATGTACTTTCACACAGGTGTATCTTACCCTGTGCTGTGACATGCTTGTTGAGCCTGTTATATATACAAGTACATGTGCATTCCCTCATAGGAGATGTAGGCCAGTGTTGAGCAAGTCTGCCTGTAGCCTGCACAGTGCATTGTTATATGCCTAGCAGCTTAGTGTACTTACACAGTGAGATGTCATGTGCAGATACTTGCCAGATGTACTGTTGCCAGGCCTCCCTTAACAGTCATGTATGTCAGACAGAGAAGTGGGATGCTGTACAGATGTATGTCAATATCTAGTGGGTAGTATGTGGCCATGGCACCCCTGTACCAGTGGTCAATATGTGTCAGACCAGACAGGGGTGTGTGAATGCATAACCTATGGTGGCAAATGTATACTAGTCATTATATGTTATACCCATCTACATGGCTGTCTACATCCATATTGTCAGGCATGGTACACATGTTTTGCACTAAGGGCTTATATGTATACCTCTGGACTGCACAGAGTGTGTCAGAATTTCCAATATATTGGCCAATATCTCTGCTGCAGTCTACAGGGGCATTATGTGCTAGCAGCGGTACTTTACAATGATGTCCTTAGGATGTCTGTCAGTAGCCAATGGCACACATGTTATAAGCAGATGTGACCTCCCACACACCATCTCTGTGAAGACAATCCCAATGACAGCAGCAGTAGTCTACTAATATACCTGCTATACATACCTGACATCCCCTTGCACTATGACTTTGGGACTATAGGGGCGGGGTAGGGCTACACCCCATGTCCAATTACATATGGTGGAAATATATGTACATAGACTTATCCAGATAGCCATATATATATATATATATATATATATATATATATATATATATATATGATTACACATGTGTAGTACTTCCAATTACCACTGTCATGGCAACCACCCACTATAAATCCCTACATCATGTGGGCGTGGTCCCTTTACATTTCCTGTGTGAAGGACATCCTTCCTGTGTGTGGGCATCAGTGTTATCAACAGCAGGTAGCAATACCTCTTACAGGAGAACCAGCACACTCAGGGCAGCTACATATTTGTAGGAGGATCAGGAACTACAGACAGACTGCGAGTAGAGTTGTGTTATGCTTTGTATAGTACTGGTGTTACAGGGTGTGTGTACATACTAGTTTACCTTGGAATGCAGTCTGTCTGCATAGCTCACAACTGTGGACCTATCCTCTTGCTGGCCAGAGGTGAGCCTATCATGTTTTGTCAGTCCACCACACAGGTCCTGTGTCAGATATTGCACTGGTAGTGTGTGTGTTGAGTGCTATCGGTACATGGCTACATCCATTTCTGTTTATAACCTCATTTCCCTGACTAAGGGTATGTTGCAGACTATCCTGTAACACCAGCAACTTGCTTAGTGTATGGCAACAGTTGTCCACATATGTGCCTGTGTTCCAGCCTCTGTCCTCCACCTACATACCACGCTTTGCACATATGTCATGCTGTCAGTGGTTGTTCTGTAGTGGGTTGTGAGTATATCACATTGCCATTGTTGCCATCTGTCCACTGGTGTTGTATCCCCCCACATATGGTGGGGCTGGGGCCATATATGTGTGGGCATCACCTACACAATACATGTGTGCCCTTATGCACTCCAAAGGCCAGTGTATGTAACAGTGGTATATGGCCCTGTATTATTGAGTCTAGGGGGGAGCACCATAAATGACCTAGGCTGTTACAAAATGTGGGGTATCAGGGGTGAGCTGCTTTAAGGTATCTGGATGTACAGCACCACATACTTCACCTATATTTACATTACTTACATGAATTGGTCTAATGCAAGCCTAATGCCTCCTGCCATAAAGACTGTTATGTTTGTCGGTGTGCTTGTGATGGTTTCAGTTATGCCTTGTTATATAACAGTTACAACCAATGTGGTCACATGACATCTTTACCACCTACTGAGTTTATACAGAGTGTAGATAGAGGCTGCTGAACTATATACCTGCATTACATACTGTTGATTGTTTGGTATCCAGTGGCCCAGTTTGTCTTCACTATTGTACAATTTGAAGGGCTTGGCCTGGACAGCAACAGTTGTGAACCTTTCCAGACTACTGTATTAGTGTAACTGTTTCACAGTTGCATTACTCTGTTTATATGTTGGGAGGGTGGCCTAATGGTTAAGGTGTTTGCCTTACAAACACAAGGTGCAGGGTTTGAGTATCACAAGGGATAACTGGCCAGGCTTAAAATGGCTCACACGGGCAGTTAGCTTAGTACAAATCTATGAACCTATATGGTTGTCAATGTCTGAACAGCTATATGTCATGGCATATAGAACTGCAATAGTACACAATTAAAGGTTTTCCATTCCTGCAAACCTGTGTGTGGTGTTTTTCCTATGACCTTTCTGTGGGTATATGTTGCAGGCAATGATTGTCATTTGTATGAGTGGCCCATACAGTGTCCAGTTGTTCAGGTGGTAACTGTAGGCATAGTGGCTGTTCCATATTGTGTGCACCTTCTACATATGTATCTTACTGTACCTGTGTGTATGTGTAGTCACATGTATATATATATATATATATATATATATATATATATATATATATATATATATATATATATATATATATATATATATATATCTGTACCTGCATATCTGTGTCTGTGTATCTGTATCCTGGAGATGTTGATGGCTTCCACATATTACATTTCCTATGGAAGGCAGACTGTACTGCATGATATGTTACCAATACCAGCCTGACATCATACAGGTGGGATGTAGTACTGGTAACATCTTGCGCCCATGTTGTGTCAGGTCCTGGTTATGGGATCTGCAACACTTGGTAGTGTATTGCAGGGTGGATGTGTTTGGCTGTGGGGGGGATGCCTATTCGTAAAAGATGTATAGTGTGTGGGGCCTATCAACCCCATTAAAGGTGCATGTGGACATATGTGTGTTTGTTACTCTGCCATTGCTATCTACAGATGTATGGCCATATATATCTATATAGATATATATATATCTGCTAACATATATATAACTATGTCTGTATATACCTACATAGATATATATCTGCATACACATATGTAACTTGCTGTGTATATGTAGACATATAGGTGTAGACACATATATGTGTCGATGTAGGCATTTGCATGTATATATGTTCACATATATTGATATATATGTATATAGTTTTAGAAATATATATATATATATATATATATATATATATATATATATATCTACATATATAGATATGTTGTATCTGTTTAGATATTAATATATTTACACAGACATACATCTAGATGTTGGTATACATTCTCTGTACTGTTGCATGACTGGATTGGATGATATGTTTCTGAAAACATAGGGCTCATTTGTATCTGGCATGGCTTAGTGGTAAATCACTTTCTGTATGGTGTGCAGAGTCCTGGGTTCTAGCTTTGCAGAAGCTTTTTATTTTGTTGCTGGGCAGAACACGAGCTATTGGATACAGAGTGATTAAGGCACTGTAAAGCAGTTGTAAGCAGGTTTGCTCAGAGCTAAGCATTGCTAACTTCTGGTTACAGCATCTTACACTCAGTTAGCTTCTATATTGCTTAACCTGTGTAGGCAGTGCTTAACTCCATGCAAACAGGCTTAAACCCGCTTACTGCTGCTTAAAAGTGCTTACTTCCGCTTATCCCCACGCTAATTTCTTTAAAAGAAAAGAAAAAAGGGTTGATAGGAAAGTGGTGAAAAAGGGGCAGAAAGAGGGAAAGACAGAAGGGAAAATAGCTAGGGATGTGCAGGAAGGGTGTAGGGAATGTTCATAGCTGCCCATTTCTTCTACAGCAACAGCTGTGCATATACACTGAATTTGGAGGTAGATTTGGACACTCAAACCCCTGGGAGAGGGGTGAGGACAACAAAAATTCATTGTGATTCCAATTAGACCAGATTACATGTGTCCAGTGGACATGTGTGCAAAATGGACAGCTATGTATGGGGCGAGATTTTTTTGTGGGAACAGATTGCCCTTTTTTTTCAGGTGGGAGTAGGATGTTGGGGTGGATTAGTAGGTGTATTTGGGGAGGTAGGTTGGGTAGGTTAACAGACAAGACACACAAGATGCATACACATGTGATGGGGTAAACACCTTGATGGGGAGGGGTGTTGGGATATTGGAAGCCAACAAGCCCCCTAGTGGTAAGAGTGGGACTGAGGTCTCCACACATGGGCAGTCACCACTGCACCTTCACAGCCCCAAAGGTGGCTGTGCAGGGGGCTGAGCCGCAGAGCCAGGCTGACTCTCTAATCATGACATGTGGCCCTCAAGCTGGCATAGAAGATCACCGACCTGGGCGTTGATCGCTCTATGCACCACAACCCCAACCTGGCGAGGTATGACAGGTGCCTGTCTGCTTCCACTCCCGGGGGGGGGGGTGAGCCCCATCTCCTGAGGCAGTTCCACCCGAAGGTAGTGCAGGACCAATAGACAGGGAGGTGCGGGGTTGGGCCCCAGGCATGCTGGTGCCTGGTGCTTCGGCCAGCTGAGGTGGGACAGGTGGGTCCACTGGGACCGGCCTTCCCAAGCATGCTATAGTGTTTAGATTTCAACATTATATATGGGTTAGTAATAGTCAACACATTCCAGGGTTAGGTATAACAGCATGCATAGATATTCCCATTAACCCAGATACCAGATACGGAACAGTTGCTTAGCAAACAGAACACATGCATATATGGGACCACAGTGATAATAAGAACAGCATGCAGGTACGTTGATGGCACCATGCCAACAATGTTGTAATAATTCTATATGGCACATGCATGGGAACCATTAGAATATTAATCAAACAACTGGCCATTAGCAGAGTCAGTACATACCAGTTGGGTGGGTATGTTGATTATTGTTGGAGATAAGGTGGAGGGAGAGAAAGATGTCAATTAACAAGTAGTATATTCCTGTACTCCACATTAATTTACTAGTCAGTGCTGTTATCTGTACCTCACAAGTCTTACTACACTATCCTATAGACCTATACTTGACACTGATATGGCTGTCAGCATCATTACACATGAACCGGATTTACCTGCAGTATACACCTCTTACCTGGTATACCTGTGGAGGGAATGTTTGTTAACACTAACTGTTTGTACACATAAGGCTGGATTCCGGGTTGATGTTTTGTACTATGCTATCCAACTCTTTCTGCACAAACTCTAGCCATGTGTTGACCACATGCTGGTATGCCTGGACATATCTAGTATATTGCCCACTTCCACCTTTAGTGACCTGACACACACATATACATGCTTTCCTACACAGTAATATTATGTAGCACAGCGTGGGCAACATTGACCAGTGATAATTTATTATTCAGAGTAACTGCAACACTCAGATCCCCTACAATACCAGGGTGGACGGTACCAGTACAGGTTATATTGGTCTGTATTTCACAGCACAGTGTTCGTATCCAATGTACCTGTGGGAGCAATGTTTGTTAGCACTACCTGACTGTTGCTACACAAGGTTCCAGATTACACATTAGTATTATGCACATATATCTCACTCTGTTACTGTCCACACTCTGACCACAGCTTAACAGGTTGGGGTGTAAATGGGACATACATGGCTTCTTAGTCACAGAAGGTATTGGGGAGTTGCTAGTGTGCTAGGTTTGTTGTCATAGATGTGTGTCAATCAGTTGTATTTCCTGTTTGCTGCCTATATGTCTGGGATCATCCCACTGATTTCCCAGGGGGACAGGTTGATAGGCATTAGATATGGGCCACTTTAATAGACAGTCTGGACATATCTGTACAATTGTGGTGTATAATTCTGTATGCAGACTACTACCACTGTCAGGATTCAAACCGTGGCTGTGTGTGCTGATAAAACAACAGTTCACATCTCAGTTGCATGTGCTATTCAGGTTTTGTTGTCTGCATTTCCCCTGTTTACTGTCTATGTGTCTCTCAGTTGTACTAAATGGTCTCTAGGGATTACAACTGTCATATACAAGCATTCCTACACATTCACATTATGGTGCATGGTTTGGGTAACAGTGCTTAATACTACAGTACTATTACATGATTGCAAATATGCATTTCCATATGATACGAGAATATAGATGTACAGTCCAGAAGTTGGACCTATTTTGTCAGGGTATTACACTTTTATTGCCATACTAACAATATGAGACTCTTCCTGCCATATTCTCTAGTTTATGCAGTACTTGTCTTGAACACTACAGCTTTTATACTAGCAATTACTTTACTACTACTTTTATTTTTATTTCCTATGACAGTAAAAGCATGAGTATTACTGACCTGCTTCACATCGCAACCCCGCCAGGTGGCTGATGTGGGCCTCCTGGTTCGCAGCCCGCTCCATTGCAGATGTGGGGGACATAAGTGGAATATTTAGCCATACCTATCCATGATATACCTGAGCTAGCAATTATTAAACAGGTAGTGGACTGATACACATGACTGGGACATCCCCTGATGCTCTAGCCTCTTGGAGCCACTCCTCCAAGAGGTCCCCCTTCCACTGCTTCAGGTCGGTATAGT
Source organism: Protopterus annectens (assembly GCF_019279795.1). Taxonomy (NCBI): domain Eukaryota; kingdom Metazoa; phylum Chordata; order Ceratodontiformes; family Protopteridae; genus Protopterus; species Protopterus annectens. Next base: position 1,409,540,569 of record NC_056743.1, read on the forward strand.
GGTGCCTGACCTGCTCACCAGTTCGGGGTATGCCAGTGGCACTGGTGAGGTCATGGGCGAGATGGCCCCAGGCCTCCGCCTTATATTGGGAATCCTGGTACTTGCCCTGCTGCAGTCTCTGTGCATGGTCTTTAACTAGGAGTCCAGCCATGACCTTGGACTCCTGGATGCACCAGTGCTACGCCCGGAAGCACACTCCTTCTCCCCTTACTGCCATGGTGCCTGCAAGGGGAAGCTACAACCAGTTATGAGCTGTATTCCTGCCTCTTGGGTTTAAGTAGGGCCGATTTCTTGTAATTTTCCGTGATTGGCCAGTTTTAAAAAGGCTAAGCTATGGGCAAACCTGCTTACCTAAGGTTGGCATTGTTTAAAGGGGTATACCATTTGGCACAAAGAGTTAGCTGATGTAATAATTGCTCACACCTCCTAAGCTGGCCTGTGTAATGCTTGGTGTTGCCTACAGTAGACAATCATTATAATGCCTTTTTTGCATTGTGTTATTATTCATTACAGCTTTTATGTATGCCTAGTATCCCTGATTGATGTGTACGTACACTCTGTGGGGTCCTTGTGTTTTTACTGGGGACTTCAACACTCCATTACAAGTACCTCACGTCTGCACTTACCGCTGTACTCCAGTTCATATATTTATGTTATGTAGTCAGTTATGGCACATATGACTGTATACTGATGCCTTTCACAGGTTCAGTTTGGTTATACTGTGGTGAAGACATCTTTACTACTACCTCGTTCTTCTGCACTTCTGTGATGGTTTGGTGGATAGCTACTGGGACTATGGTGTATAGGGTTCTGGGTTCAAGACCTGCATGGCTGTTTATTTTGTTGCTGGGCAGACAAAGGCCCATTAGATACAGAGTGATTAAGGCACTTTAAAGCAGTTGTAAGCGGGTTTACGTGGGTTTGTGCGGTGGTAAGCACTGCTAACTTCCGGTTACAGTTTCTTATACTCAGTTAGCGTCTACTTTGCTTAATCTGTATAGGCAGTGCTTACCCTGCGTAAATGCACTTAAACATGCTTACGAGTGCTTACATATGCTTACTACTGCTTATTTGTGCTTACACTTGCTTACTACTGCCTTATTCATTATGACACTGACTCTTCACATGTGCATTTCCTGCAGTACTCCAGTTCATAAATATATGTTATTTAGTGGGTTTTGCAATAAAAATATTGGTTATACCATGCTTTGCCATGTAAAATAGATTGTACTGCAGTGGGACTCGAACCGGGAATGCCTACTCATTTGGTGAATGCTCTGCCCAATACACTATTGCTGTGCTGCTTCATTTGCATATATCTTCCTTGTTATCCTCTTCAGCCTTTTAAGCTGCTTTAACCGTAGCTAAACAATGGGTACACCTGTGCACCTACGGTTAGCTGTACTCGGAGTTTTAAAAAAATAAAGGGGTTTCTTCTTTTGATTATTATGCCCTGTTGCTGTTGTACACATGGGGGACTGTTGGTGGGGATATGCAGGCACCTATGAGCGGTCTTGCTCATTTATTTCCACTTTGTACTGATCTACATTGCAGGGGCATGTTTATTCTGACAGCTCTGCTTTCAAACACACCCCCTGCACTTGTACACACTCCATGTAGGCCTTGGAGGTCGGGCAGAGCACCTTCATTAATATGCATGGCACGCTGCTGTCCTCCTCCTACATGGGCGCTTCCGTGCAGGACTATGCTAGTCCTGCATGGAAGATTAGTGAATCCAGGGGTGAATGTCCTCTTAAACAAATAATTATTGATATATGATATTAATCGAATCTTATATACATATATATATATATATATATATATATATATATATATATATATATGTTTTATTGTATATTAGTGGACACCCTCTGTAATTTATATCCTTTCCTTTTACAAGAAAACTAATTTATGTTCTATTCAGTTTGATACAATTGTGACTTTTCATTATTAAGTATTTAATATTGTTCATGTTTGACTTGAAACTTTAGAGAGAACATTTGATTAGGCAGACCCACTTAGGCCCTGAAATTGTCTGATTGAAGACTGCTGGAACAGGGCTCAGTTCTGAGGGTTTTTACCAGTTAATTTGGTAATTTGGTCAAATCAATTTGCATTTTATCTGCTTTTACTGTATTTGTGTTTTTTTCCTACATTATTACCTTATTTTGCTTTTGCCTCTTCTTAAAAGTACTCAATTGTGTTTATTCTGCTGCATTTATTACTGCTTGGTAGTAGCCTTATTAAATTGTAGCTGTTATTCTAAGTCTTCTGGTTATTGCACTTGGGCTTCAGACCAGTTGTTTTACATTAAGAAGATTTGTGGTCTGCACTGTTGTGGCAGGACTGGTAGCTTACATCCTTCTAAGTTGGGAATTGCTGATTGAAGGCTCAGTGTCTGTTATTCTAAAAGTGTAGTAGTTCTGGTTTAAGCACTTGGGCTCCAGGCCAGTTATTTTACATTAAGAAGGTTTGTGGTCTGCACTCTTGTGGGAGGAGAGGCTAGATTCTACCCTTCTGAGCTGGGAATTTCTGATTAAAGGCTTACTGTACCTGCTCATTTGAACTGTTTTTTTCTGATATTGGTGCACCTTGTCTGCTGTGCCATAGACTAGATTCAGGCCTGCTGAATCTAGCTTTGTTTGTATAACTTGATCTAATCCAGGCCATCATTTTTGGAGAAGGTTCCCCTGCACCCTCGTGGCAGGAGTGTGCTGGTTAATTGGGTAATTTGTTTAAATCAGTTTGCTCGTTTTCTATTGTTATATATTTAAAAAAAATGCACTTTATTCATCTGCTGTTACTGTAATTGTGTTTCTTCCCACTTTATTACCTTATTTTGCTTGTACTTCTTCTTAAAAGTACTCAATTGTATTATTCTGCTGCAGTTATTGCTGCTTGGTAGTAGGCTGATTAAATTGCAACTGTTATTCTAAGCCTTTTGGTTTAAGCACTTGGGCTTCAAACCAGTTGTTTTACATTTAGGAGGTTTGTGGATTGCATTGTTGTGGCAGGACAGGTAGCTTACATCCTTCTAAGTTGGGAATTGTTGATTGAAGGCTCAATGTCTGTTATTCTAAAAGTGCATTAGTTGTGGTTTAAGCACTTTGGCTCCAGGCCAGTTATTTTACATTAAGAAGGTTTGTAGTCTGCACTCTTGTGGGAGGAGAGGCTAGATTCTGGCCATCTGAGCTGGAAATTTATTGTGCCTGCTTGTTTGATCTGTTTCTTTCTGAAATTTGTGCGCCTTGTTTGCTGTAGCCCAGAAGTTAGTAGTTTATTGGCCATTTTGGTCTAATTTCTATCTCTTTCATTTCTGACAAACGTTTAACTTAAGCGCTCAAACCATTCATTTCACAACCCAGCACTTGCTCAAACGTCTTAGCAAGCACTAATTAACCCTAGCACTAGACCCCCTATTCTGTCCAGAAGGACAAGGCTCTCTCTTCATCCCTACCAGCTAATCAGTAAAATAGTTCACTTTACCTATTCAGACATGTCCAAAGGGCAGTTTCAAGTGTACTCTCCAGTCCAACTGGTAAATCTGGACATTTTGAGGCAATGTTACAACTGCCTCATGTACACAGACAACCCTCTCCTCCTACCACCAAACACTAATATATGCGAGAGATGCAATTATACAGCCAAACTGGAGCAAAGCTCTCTCAACCCAAGAGTGGAACTGACAGTCAAGAGGAGAAGGAAAATACTTGCAACACACCACCAGTCTCACATAGACCTACTAAACCAACACAGGCAAATAACACACATAAATACATGAAAACATACTCGGAGGCTCTAAATAAAAATCTGCAAAAGCAACAGAGACCTCCAAAGCAGACATCCAAGCAACCTCCACACCCCATCACAAACCATGAAACACATACTTCACATAATCAGTGTGCCACACAATCACAGCCCTTAAGGCAAAATAACATACCCAACACACTAGTAATAGGTGACTCTATAGTCAGGCACTCTGTTGTCCCACTAACTAGGCTGGACAAGGAGAAGGTTACAGTTAGCTGCCTGTCAGGTGCCAGGAACCGCCACATAACACAAGCACTCAGGTCACTCCAGAACAAGTACAAATACGACTCTGTCATTGTCCATGTTGGTGTGAATGACCTGAGACATACCTCCCTGGACTACATGAAAAGAGACATGGAAGAGCTCTCTGATCACATAGCCCAGGCCAGTATGACCCTGACCCTGAGTAGCATCCTGCCCTCACCAAGGATGATGCCACAGTATAAAGAAAAAATTATCAATTTCAACAATTGTCTAAGTTTCTGGTGTCATTCAAAGGGGATCCAGTATCTGTCCACCTGGGATGACATGCTCGATAAGCCACGTTGCTTCACAAGAGATGGCTTGCATCTGTCACCCTTAGGCTTTCATATACTGGCCAAGGCTTTTGCCACCCCCATAGTGCCTTTTTTAGGCAAGGCTAAAAAGACAAACCCACCACCATAAATAGCACAAGTAACCAAAAAGTGAGGGTTATGCTACTCAACGCCAGAAGTCTGAACCTCAAAATGCATGCACTCGAGGCACTCCTCAGTATGGAGAACATCGATATCTGTGCAGTAACAGAAACCTGGTTTAAGGCTCATGAGAACACCCCAGCACTACAAGGCTATAACTCATACCATACTTTTTGGCCACAGAACCCGGACCGAAACACAAAAGGTGGGGGTGTATTCATACTCGTCAAGGATGCCCACTCCTCCAGGTTAGTAGCTCTGCACAATGCCTCAGAGATCATCCATCTGCAACTAACAACAGGCAAAACTGCAATTCAAATTGTATCTTGCTACAGATCACCCACCATGACCCAGGACCCCCATTCCACATTTCTGGAGACACTGGAAAATATGAAGCTCCTACCAAACGCCCTAATACTGGGTGATTTCAATTACCCAAACATTAAATGGGAGAACTACTCAAGTACTAATTCCCTTGCCCAACACTTCCTAGAATTTATAAACTCGAACGCCCTGGATCAACTGGTCAACACTCCCACCAGAGGTGACAACATAGTGTACCTGGTCATCACCAACATGGGCGACTGGTGTTCTACACCCGAGGTCAAACCCTCGCTGGTTAGATCAGACCATAGACTAATCACTCTGGATATCCACATTCTGCCCCCACCCCCAATCAAGGAAACCACCGTGAAAAACTTTTCAAATGCAAACTTCACGTTACTTAAGACCGAGGTGGAAAGGTTCACAACCCCCATGCTAAAGGACAACGCTGACCAAGCTGCTGAATCCCTTACAAAGGCACTCTATGAGCACCTGCAAGAATGCATGGATTGTGCTATCCCAAGCAAAACCAAGACTCACTCCTCCAAGAAAAGGAAACCAGTCTAGTGGACCCCTGCAATAAACAAGCTATACAATAGAAGGAGAAAACTAGTGCAGAAAAGAGCAAAATCCCAAGAAGGAAAGACATCCCTGATTAGTATCAGCAAGAAACTATGATCCCTCATAAAATCATCCAAGGCTAGCTTCAAAAGAAAAATTGCCAAGGACTCCAAATATAACCACAAAGCGTTCTTTAGCTATGTCAAGTACCTAAGTGGAAACTTTCAGATCTGCTCTGAGTTAGTGCACAATGGCACAAATACACTGAACCGACTGATATTGCCAACATTCTGGCAGACAGGTTTAGTGAAAACTTCACCCCCCTCTCAACCCTTAAAGGGCCCATAACCATACCAGAAGAATGTAGTGCCCCAGCAATCACTGGCACACAGGTTAAAACAGCCCTATCCAAAGCCAAAAATACAGCTTCAATGGGACCAGATGGTGTCCTAGGCTGTGTCTTACATGAGCTCCAAAATGAACTGACCCCTCACCTAAACACACTTTTCAAACTCAGCCTCTCCACAGGCTACATACCCATAGAGTGGTGCACAGCAACGATTATCCTGCTCCACAAAGGTGGAGCCACAACGGACCCCGGGAACTATCGCTCTATAAGCCTGACTAGCCTGATCTGCAAGGCTATGGAGCACATCACCATGGAATTCGTTAACAGAGACACTGGGAACCTTCAAACATTGGACCCTACCCAGTTTGGCTTTGTTAAGGACAGATCATGCCTCCTAAACCTGGTGGACTTCTTTGAGATAGTTACCAAGGATTTAGACAAGGGAAAGGGGATCCACACAGCCTACCTAGACCTTGCAAAGGCTTTTGACACCATTCCCCATTCTGGTATTATAGACAAGCTCACCAGATTGAACATAAACCCTCACGTCACCAGATGGGTTGCTAATTGGCTCATGCATAGAACCTACACAGTGAGAGTTGCAGGCTTTAGGTCCGACTCTAAACCAGTTACAAGTGGCATCCCCCAGGGCTCAGTCCTGGGACCCTTCCTGTTCGGTATATACTTCTCAGAGGTACAGGCAAGCACAGGAGGAATATGGCTGACCAAGTTCACAGACAACTGCAAACCGGGGGTCATAACTGATTCTCCAGCTGATACAGGCATCCTCCAGAAGGGTCTCACTGAGATGGATACCTGGTGTCAAAATCATGGCCTCAAGCTAAATGCCAAAAAGTGCATAGTCATCCCCTTTGGAAAAAACAAAGTACCTGTGAACTACCACATACATGGCAGTCCCCTAAATACAGAAAATGTAATAAGGGATCTGGGGACCCAAGTATTACATCTCTCCTTTGATAATCATATTGCCAAGGTGGTTAGAAAATCCTTCTATGTGGCCCACCTACTCATAAAAGGGTTCGCATCTAGAACAAAAGAGGTTATTGTGCCCCTCTACTCATTACTCATTAGAACCATCATAGAGTACAATGCCCCATTTGGGATGTACCTTACAAGACACCTGCAACAGCTGGAAAGACCACAGAAGTACCTCACCAAGAGGATTACTGGCCTCAAACATATGCCCTATGCAGCCCGACTGAAGAAACTCCAGCTGTACTTGGTTGCATACTGCTTACTCAGTGGTGATCTCTGCCTGATATACAAGGCCATGTACAACCCAGAATTGATGGATATGCTCCACCTAAAAAAAAAAAAAAAAAAAAACAAATCCCCAAGAGCCACACGCTCTAGGGATCTAAACCTCACCACAATGATAAATGGGATGTGCTGGAGGGATAGATTCCTGTCCCAGAGACTCCCCATGCTTTGAAACAGGATTCCAGTCTACATTAGGCAGAGCCCCTCACTAACACTCTTCAAGAGAAACCTTGATGAGTGGATGGGAAACAGAAAATTTACCCCGGGGATCACTGCAGTGGTTCTGCTGGACAGAGGCACAGGGAACTAATGGCTCTGCTGGACCAAGGCATAGGGAACAAATCTAAGGGGGTGGGGAAAGCCAACACATTCTGGCTAGGCTTATAGATGCCCTCGGGCAGATAGCCTAGTGCTTACCTATGAACCTATGAACCTATAAAAAAATTATTAGAAAAAAAGGTTTCGCTTGAAGAGGGTCAGCAGTGTACTCTGTTTGATGTGTATGGGAAGTCTATTCCAGAGACGGGGCAGCCCCTGGGAGACAAACCTGTCTCTCCAGCAGGTTCAGTTAATGTCAGGAGACTTATGGATATGGACCATCTCTAGTAGGGCAGGGTCTGAGATTTCATTGTAGGTGAGGCATATATTACCTCTGAGCAATCTGTATGATACTGAGTAGAGTGATAGTGATTTGAGCCTGTCTACTTAAGACAGGTGTTGGAGGCCATGGGTTCTGTTTGTGAGGGATTTCTTTGGCCTTTCCATCTGGTTCAGGATTTTGGAGAGGTACATACTAAATGGGGTGTTGTACTTAATTACTGGCCTAATGAGAGAGGAGTACAGAGAGGTAATAACCTCCTTTTTTTCTGGATACAATCTCTTTACTTATGAGATAAACTAGGTAAAAAGTTTTTCTGACCACTGCCGCTACAAGATGGTTGAATGTGAGATTGTTGTCAACCTGTGTACCCAGGTCTCTCACCACAGGTTGTGTGCTTAGGGGGTTGCTGTTGATGTGGTAATCAGTAGGGGGTCATGTTTTTGACAAATGGTATGATAATACTTTTTATTGTACTTAACTTAAGGCTATGACTTTGGCACCAGTCATTTGTTGCTGTGAGACCCTCTTGTAGTATGTTAACATCATCTGGGGAGTCAATGACAGCACCCAACTTACAGTCATCTGCAAACTTGGTCAGCCAGAGGACTTTTGTCTTTGCCTGGATCTCTGAGAAGTAAATGCGAAACAGTAGAGGTCCCAGGACAGATCCCTGGGGAACACCACTAATAACAAGTCTACTGTTGGAGGTGTCGGCACCTAATTTGACCTTGTGGGTCCTATCGGTGAGTCAGTTGGCCACCTACCTGATGAGATACAGATTTACACCAAGATGTGTCAGCTTTTCAATGATGCAGAAGTGAGGGATTGTGTCAAAGGGTTTCTTCAAGTGAAGGTAAGCTGTGTGTACTGACCTTCTCTCATCCAGAGCCTTGGTGACAGTCTCAAAAAAGTCATCCAGGTTCAATAGGCAAGATCTACCCTTGACGAATCTGAACTGGGTGGGGGTCAAGTGCTTGGAGATTGCCTATGTCCTTGTTTATGAGGTCCATAGTAATATGCTCCATGGCTTTACAGATCAGACTTGTCAAGCTAATGGGGTGATAGTTTCCAGGATCAGTAGTGGCACCACCTTTGTGCAAAGGGAGGACAATGGCAGTTCTCCACTCTGCTAGAATGAAGCTTGTAATTAGGCTGTGGTTGAATAGAGTGCTCAATGGTAAAGCTAGTTCTTGCTGGAGATGGTGCAGAATACAGCCTGGGATACTATCAGGTCCCATAGAAGCTGTGTTCTTTGCCTTGCATATGGCCTTTATCACTTTATCAATGGAGATGTGAGGGGCAGGACAAGTATTGGAGATGCTGAATGGGCCTTTGGGGGGACAAGGGGTGAAGTTTGCACTGAACATATCTGCTAGCAGGTTGGCTAAGTCAACAGGATCAGAATAGTTGTCTGCATCCTCTGAGGGGGGAGGTGGTGTGATGCTACTGATACCCTCCCTCAGGAGGTTGTAGTCAGCTTTTGAGAAGTTTTTTAGCCTGGTTACTGCTTGGGGGGCGAGGTAGGGCGGGATAGAAACTTTGAATGAGACAGACCAATGATCTGATCTCACCAGGGAAGAAATTAATATGGAAGTGGTGCAGCAGTTGCCCATGTTGGTGAGAACCAAGTCCAGAATGTTATCTCCCCTTGTGGGGGATGAAACAAGCTGGTCTAGTGAATTAGAACTGATGGAAAAAAAAAAAAAAAATATATATATATATATATATATATATATATATATATATATATATATATATAGGTGTAGGACACTTAAAACAAAAGGAGAGTGCACAGTCAAATGGCATACAGTGTCAGTTGAAGTGTGTGACAGAAGAATGCCAAAGAAGCTAAAAAATAAGTGGTACAACCAGGACTACTGTATGGGATAGTAACCTTTGAATTGATAGTAGAGTATTTGAGAAAGTTGAGATGGGAGGTAGGATGTACACTGTGGGACAAAGAAATGCAACATGAGAGCAGTTTTTTTTTGTGTGTGTGTGTGTGTGTGTGTGTGTGTGTGTGTGTGTGTGTGTGTGTGTGTGTGTGTGTGTGTGTGTGTGTGTGTGTGTGTGTGTGACATATATATATATATATATGGGTGTAGGGCATTGGATCAGTGCTCCAACTCCCAGTAGATTGATGTCATTATGTCAAAATTAAAGTATCGACACATTCTGAGCATGGTCCAATAATTCCCTCAGAGCAGATTAAACCAATGGGAAGTGATTTTGCAGGGGGCAGTGCCCCTGCACCACCACACTCCCCTGCTAATTACATGTACTAACTCAAGATCACACAGTCCCAGGGGAAAGAAAATATTCCCCTACTCAGGAACTGTTAATATCACACACCTGTCAACCAAATGGTGTTGACCAGACAGGCGTCCATTTGATTGGGTGTCATATACCCATGTAGAGGCACATGGAAACTTAAACACACATGCACATGCACACAGCCAGTTTATTCATTATATACAGCTAAGATATCTGATTGTGATCAAATTAATTAATTAATATATGAATTATAGCCATGGTAATGTATTTCAATTTATTGATGTTGGACACATACAGTGCAAACCATGACAATGCCTTCAATGAATGTTATTGTGACAAAAGGAGGTACTGCCAGCACAACTACCTGGAATTTTGTAAATAATTATATGTCATTTGTGAATATCAAACTAATTTATACAAGATGATTGTGTTACAAGTGTATTAGAACTGTATATCATGTGTATATCAAACTGCTCTGTACAGATGTTTCTGTTGAAAAGGTATTTGTAAAGTGCTGTGTTTAAAATGTATCCACAGTATGCCCTACTGGAAGAGAACAGAAATGTATATGCACTATTGTGACAGTTTAAATGTATATATTTTAACAGTGGAAACTGGAATACAGAAGGTTAACCTCAGTCCAGCAAACTTTAGAAAAATATCTGAAATTAAATTACTTTATAAGTTACACCACAAAGATGCTTCAGTGCAACTAGAGACACAAAGTCTGTACTAGGAAGCTTTCTCTATTGTCTTTAAGGTGAACTAATTGTTACTTTGGAAACATGAAGGAATGTAATTGTTTTATGACTTCCAGCATCTGCCAAAGATCTGAGCAAAAGCCCTTGCAAGAGTACTTTTACGGGTAGATGCTAAATACTGCCAGCTTCAGCAGTGGGGGTTTCATGAGAACTTGAAGTCAGATGACCAGAAATGATGACATTCTGCAAGCTATCCCAGCAGTAATATTTTAGACATTATTTGAGAAGTTTCTTAGTGAAACATAGTATTCTGTATTCTGTCTTGGACCTGACAACAACAACAACAACCACTCACCACATCTGCCTTGCTCTATTAGTAAGTTTTTAGGGTGGAGTAATTCTCTTAGATATAGTCAGGAATAAAGTGAAGCTTAGTTTAGATATTTTTATTTGTGTGAGCCTGTACTGCAATGTTATTTTGAATATTTCATGTGGTTTTGAATTCTGATGCCACTGTGAATATATATATTTACTATTGTCTTGTTCTTTTATTATTTATTATTAAATACATTTAAACCTTTCATTGTGGCTAATCTGTGTAGAGATATTTAAGATTTGAGAGTACTTGTATATTTATTTGGTGATACTGTGTGGGCCATTCCTAATAGCCTTGCTCTTGGTCAAATTACCGTTTGATTTAATATTAATATTACACAGTAAAATTGGTCACCCTTGTTAAGGGCCTTAAAGTAGCTGTTGAGGAGTGACTGGTGGCAGTGAAAACTACCTTGTAGTCTGGGTAGAAGGGGGTATAGCTAGTAAACCTGTGCCAGCCTTTCCCGTGTGTGTGTGTGTGTGTTTGTGTAAAGCAAACCTCGTAGAGTATGTTTGTGTCAGCTACATGGGAAGGGACACAAAGCACTGGTTGGACAGAGAGGGTGCTGGAGGCCTTGGCTTAGTCACTCAACTAAGATCTCAGCTCTATAGCTGTGCCAGTGAGGACTCTTATTGAGGATCTGGAGAAACAGTGAGAAACCAGATGAGATGCATCTGGAAATACTGTGTGTACCTGTTATCCTCCCAGTGAACGTCCCCCACTATTGTGAGTGGTGAGGATTGAGGCTCCTTGATTACTGGTCCAGTGGAGGGTTGTCACAGCCATCACACACACACAGACACACAAAGTTAACTGTGTTACTTTTGTTTTGTTTTTTCTGTTTGCTAATAGATAGAACTGCAGCAGAAAAGTACAAACAAAAGACCCTATAAAGTAAGCTGCTTTCTGTTTCTACCTTTCTGTTACATATCTTTTTTTAAAGATTCATTAGTAATTATGAACAAAATATCAACTGCAATAAAGTGTTTTAATAATGGCAGATGGATTTTGTGCCAATAGACAAAGCTTTTTTTTTTTTTACTGGGCTCTTCTAGTACATTAATTCAACCCTTTGGAGTCTTAAGCATCTATCTAGTGGGGGTTTGCTGGTTGCCTAAGCCCATTTTCTAAGCAGAAATGAATGAAGACAAATGCAGAAAAAAATGCACCAGTGAAATGAAATTGAGAAAAAAGACAACAGGATAACTACATCAGAAGTGATCAGAATTACCTACAATGCCTACTGGAATGAGAAAGACTGATTATGAGAAAGTGTGAATGGCAACAAAGGGATATAATCAGCATGATGTTCAGTCAATCCAGAAGCCTAAGCAGGAAGGTGGCTGAGATGGAAACTGCTTGTAGGGTAGAGTGAAGCTGATATGTCTTGGTAATGGAAACATGAGGTAACGATAACAGAGGATCAGACATGGTGGTACCAATGTACAGCATTGTCAGAAAGTCAAGGTAAATAAGGATGGTGAGGGAGTTGCAGAGTTATAATGGCAAGATTAATGTGGAAGGTAATGGAGGAAGAGGATATGGGACAAAACAGAAACAGAAAAGAAATGCTGTGATGGAAGGAAGAAGGAGAGGGAGTCACAGTACCAATTCCACAGATAATCTTTATAGCAATACTGTTGGTTGGATTAATAAGAGAAATCTGATGCACTAATACTCTGTAAATGCTAGCTAATGCAAGTATGAGGAATGGCTAGATAGGCAGGAATAGAATTAGGGATGGAGAAGGAAGAAGAAAATAATTATGACGGGAGAACTCAGTCTGTCAGAGGCACACTGGAGTATCCCATCTTGCAGGATGAGCATAAATAAAAAAAAACAGAGCAATGAAGGTATCTGACCTGCACAGAAGGGTTCTGATAAAAATTATTGGCTAGAACCTGAAAACAAGGATTCCTTTATTTCAAAATGTATAGTAAAAGGAGTGGTAGAACTAAAGGTCAGTGCTGCCCAAGCGACAGTGTGTGGAAGGAACCTACCTCTGTTTACCCCTCTGCTTTCCCCTATTTCCTTTCCACCTAATTCTATCCCACACTACCAGTTTGCTCATCCCACAAAACATACTACATTTTTGTAGAGTAACTACCATTAGTTTATTTTTTCTATTTTATTCCTCTCTCTATGGTAATAGGTAACTCGTACATACCCATCAAGAAAACTTCCCTTACATAGCTTGCTTGGAGATAGAATTTCTCCTCATCTCTAAAGACAGGTGCATCCCGTTCCATTTGCCCTCGTTAATGCTCAGGCTCACTTTGTTCTTCTACCCTACCCCCATTCCCACACATGCCTACATCACTTAGACCTATAGCTATAGACCACACCCTCAATCAAGTCTCTCGTTCCTAATTACCCTATCACAGACCTATCATCCCCATAGTAACACAATGCATCACCCCCTTAATATTACACCCTTAATACAAAACTCAACCCATACTACCCTTATACACACCCTACTCTTTCTGAAACTAGATAAAATGCACTACACACAACACTCCCAACTACTAACAGCATTTTTCTACCCATTAACAACCATCTGTCTACTCCTGCTTTCCATCCTCTCCTCCTACCACACCCCCACATCATGTCAGCACCACACCCTCATGGCAAACAGCAGCCATAGCCAATACTGCAAAACTAAAAACCTTCCATATATATCACTATGCGATCTTACCTCCTCCCATTCCTTCTCCTACCTAGAGAATAAGCTGCCAGTCAACATTCACCCCACTCTTCTCAAAGACAAACTAAAATATTATATAAACTAGACAAACTCTATCTACCTATTCTAAAAACTGCAGTGGTGACATACACCCAAATCCAGGACCCGGTACATCAACCAACCCATACATAAATCAGCTCAGTCCCCTATACCATAGACCTAGCTCATCTCTCCTCTTCTTAAACATAAATGCAGGAAGCATACTTAACAAAATCCAAGACCTTCATTCCCTACTAGCTCTATCTAAACCAGAAATCGTTGTGCTAACTGAAACATGGCTGAAACCAGAACACCACAATAATGAGATTACAGCCCCTGGCTACAATATTATATACAGAGATAGAATAGAGAAAAAGAGAGGGGGGTGTAGCAATACTATTCTAAAATCATTTCACCATAGAACAATTTGATTGTAATACCCTAGAAGTCAAAGATGTAGAACCAATCCTTGCTAAATTAAAACTAAACTCCAGCAAACATATTAGCATTGTAGGTGGCTATATCCTACAAGGCAATGACATTACTATAATGTAAAACCTAATAAAAACCAAACCACCAGTCTGACCGAACAATGAAAGAAACCACCAGCAAAAGTGATAAACACAGTTTAATATCACTTTAATCTCAAAAGACTTCTTCAGAATTAAATAAAATGCACACAGCAACATCCCCTTATATATCAAATCAAAATAATTATCTAATAAAACAATCAATTACTTAAAGTGCACTAGCAAAAGGAATACAGTCATTTAAAGGCACACATCTAATGACATAACATAGACAGTTCATTTTAAAATCTTGAGTCTTCTGTTCTTCAGAAAACATTTAATATTCACTGAGTCATTAATATAGCAATAACCCACGTCTGGGTGTGGGTAATGCTGGATTTACCCACGGTTGGTGTGGTTTGGTGCCCGAGGGACCAAACAAAGACAACCGTGGGTAAATCCAGCATTACCCACACCAGAAGTGGGTTTGCTATTATACCATAGTGTTAGTTTGTTTTGTATTATGTTTGTATTGTTGTTATTTATGTTTTGTTTGCTTTTTGTATTCTTCCACTTTTGTGAGATAAAATAGTCCACACTTTCAGTTTGTGTTTATTGTTTATTTCTGTTTTAATTTAAATACATGTTATTTTTAGTTTTTCAGGAAATGTTAGGAAAGGGCTAGGTGGTGCTTGGTATAATATAGTTTAAGCAGTGTAGAAGTTTATAACGTGTAGTTATGTTTTAGTAGTTATAGGTATGTTGAAATGTGGTGTAGATTTAATTTGTATTAATTAATTTAAAGTATGTACTTTTACTATTTGGTCACTAGATGGTGGTGTTGTATGCGCTTTTATTAGATGTATGCTGATGTGGACGTTCAGTATGGTGTGTGTTTTTGACTTTGCGAGGGATGTGTGGTGTGTTTTAGTATGTACATTTTGGAGTTGTCTGTGTATAGGTATTGTAGGGAATATAGGTAAGTGAATGGTTTTATGAGAATGCTTGGTTTTATTGTGTTATAAGTGGTGGTTATGTAGTGTGTGTGTGATGTATTTACTGCATGACTTTTATTTTTTAGTGTTCGAGGTGAGGGAATGAGGAGTGTAGTATGGAAATTGGTTAGTTTTCTGTGTTTTCGAATTGTTGTGTGTTTTGGGTATTAGATTTACTTTACTTTACTGTTTATTTGCTGTTGCCGCATGATATTTAGCGACCGGACTTTTTGCGTTGTTTCTTGTAGGATTTACTATGTGCACGCTGGTTGGATTAGCCAATCAGCATGCATGTTTGTCGGGTTTGCGATGTTCGCATGGTATAATACCAGGTTTTTTGTCAGCCCCTAGACTGAGCTGCCACATAGATTCTCTTTGTTCCAGTTGGTCCTTATAGGACTCCCTTATATTTCTAACTACATATTCCAAAACAGCAAAGAGAAACTTTTTAAAACCACTACATGTAATGGAATGTTTAAATAGAGCATTGTTGATGTTCTTAGTTCTGATACAATAACAGTGCTCTTTAATTCTTTTACTAAGTGGTTGTCTGGACATACCTACATAAAATTAATTGCACACAGGACAAACAACAAGATAGACTATGCCACTAGTATTGCAACTGTATATACCATCAATGGAAAGTGTCCTGTTCAAGCAGGGTAAATCAATATAGGGTCCCTCTAAAATAAAACAACATGAAGAACAAAAAACACATGTATACATCCCCTTGCAGCATCTGCTGCTGTCAGGGGTACTTTTATATATGGAGTCAAATTGTAAACATTTTTTTAAACAGTCAGTTTTTTTTATATACAGAATTGAGTCTAGCACCTACAACTTGTATTGATTTGCTATTTCCACATAAGATATTCCAGTTTCTAGTAATAATAGTACTGCTGTTACATGCATCAACAGACATATCCAAAATACAAGAAGTACCAAAAGTATTTGTGTTAGTGTTGTTAGAAATTGAATGTGACTCCATGTGGCTTATTTGTAATAGTAGTAAAACCATTTTTCAAAATCAGTGGAAAATCAGTAGCCCTTCTTGTTCTAATTTCATTAGCTAGTTTGCCAAGTAAATATGAGGGGTAACCTCTAACCAAAAACAGATTCTGTATAAAGCTGATTTCTGATTCAAAATCAGCTTCTTCAGAAATCATTCGTGAAGCACAAATAAACTGACCCTTCGGTATGTTATTTTTCATAAAAACAGGATGGTTGCTCATATATAATGCAAGTAACTGTTAACAAGTCTCCTTCCTATGTATTCCACTTGTGAAACAATTATTAGAAGTATCCCGAGTCAGGGTAACGTCCAAAAAATGCACTGTTAACCCTGCATTCTCCAATACAAATTAAAAAAAAAAAATCACTGGAATTATTAAAACTATCACAAAAAGAATGAACCTGGTCTATGCCACCTTTCAGGATAAAAAACAAATCATCCACATATCTGCCATAAAAAAACTATAGGATATTGCTCCATAATAGGTATGAGAACACTATACTCCCACCATCCAAGAAACAGATTAGCGTAAGCCGGGGCCACAGCAGACCCCATAGCTACCCCTCTTAGCTGCTTGTAAATTTTCTTGTTAAATAGAAAATAATTATTATTAAGCACTAGTTCTATTAAGGTGCATAAAACAAATATGCTGTCAGAATGAAGCTGGGCTACATTTCCCAAGAACTGTCTAACAAAATCAACCCCTTGGTCATGGGGGATACTCGTAAGCAATGACTGAACATCCACTGTAAACAAAATGTTCTTAGAATCAAAGGAATATACTGAACTAAAAGTCTGAATCAAATCCAAAAAATGCCATGAGTCCTTAATAAATGAACCTAATTTTTGGACTAGTGGATTTAACATATAGTCAACTACTAAAGAAATACCTTCTGTGACTGAATTAGGTGAAGATACTATGGGTCAAAATGGGGGGGTTCAAGATTTTTGTGAATTTTGGGGATACCAAACATGATTCCCAAAAATGGATGTTCAACTAACATAAAATCATGCATGTCATTCGTAATATACCCATTGACTCACAGATCATATAAAATAGAATGTATACTGTGATATGCCTTAAAAACCAGCTACTGACTAACGAATGAATATTCATTCTCAGTACTTAGCATATTTTCCATAGAGTCGACATATTTATCTTGTTCAAGAATTACCAGCCCCCTTCCCTTATTGGCTTTCATAAACCGAAGGTGGCTTGAAGACCTCATTTCTTTTAAGGCTGTTATTTGAACTCTAGTAAGATTATAAAACTTATAATCTACCTTAGTATGAGCAAGTTGCCTGATGTCTTCAGTGCAACAATTTTCAAAAACACGTAAGGAGTTAGTTAAGGGGGGAGTAATGGTACTTGGTTTGGCAAACAGACATTTATTAAACTCAACACTAGAAATAACATAACTTAAATTTAGTTTACGACAAAACATTTTTAAATCCAACAGTGTGTGTCCTAAATTCATCCTTTTGCTAGGCACAAAGTTAAAACCAAGCCCTAAAACAAATAACTGCTCAGAAGTAAACGAATAACAAGACAAATTATACATTTTGTCATTCAAAAAGTCAGTATTAGAATGTTCAGTAAAAGCAGTTACTTTTTCTTGTTCCTTGTGGAAATCTTTCTTGTTGACACATCTCCTGTCTCGTTCTGACATAAAACAGGTCTCTTCTCTAAAGGGACTCGCCGTGCATTAACTGTAGGGTTACCACCTGTCCCACTTTGTGAGGGACAGTCCCTCTTTGGGCAGTTGTGTCCTACAAAAAAAATGTAAAAATTGCAAATGTCCTGAGATTTTTAGGGCAAAACTATTTCCTGTATTTTATGTAATATAAGAAACAGAATAAGCAACTAAAATGCTAAAAGAATAAGTTTTTATTTGGGCAAAAAAGTGAAGTTATGTCCGTTGTACCGGCCATGGGCATGTTTTGGCCTGCAAAATCTGTTTGTACCACAGTTGTCCCACTTTGGGCATTTGAAAAGGTGGCAACCCTAATTAACTGGAATCTTACCAGAACCATTAATTTATCAAACATATCATTTATTTCTAATACATTCTCAGCAAAAGCAACACCAGCCGATTCACTTGTGGAACAGTCAGAATTCACAGTCAAACTGGAAGTGACATCACCACCTGTCTTAATAACTTCACTAAAGGAAGTAGGAAGAAGACCAGAAGCTCCTTGGTTTCTATAGCGACCCCTAAGTTGGTTCTGTGTCTTAGAGGCCAATAGCCTTTTTAACATCAGAGAAATGGGAAAAAGCAGTATTATTGGACTATGCATCAATGTTCCGTTGTAACTTCTTTAGCTTTCTCTGTATTAAACCCTGCTCAAATTCTTCCATAGAAAAAAGCAAAGCAGAGTAATCTTTGTTTAAACAAGGTATATTTCTTATAAACTTCTTAAACATTCCATTACATATAGTGGTTTTAAAAAGTTTATCTTTGCTGTTTTGGAACATGTAGTTAAAAATATAAGGGGAGGGGTTCCTATAAGGACCAACTGAAACAAAGAGAAACTGGTATTAATGACTCAGTGAATATTAAATGTTTTCTGAAGAATAGAAGACTGAAGATTTTAAAATTAACTGTCTATGTTATGTTATTAGATGTGTTCCTTTAAATGACTGTATTCCTTTTGCTAGTGCACTTTAAGTAATTGATTGTTTTATTAGGTAATTATTTTGATTTGATATATAAGGGGATGCTGCTGTGTGCATTTTATTTAATTCTGAAGACGTCTTTTGAGACAAAAGCGATATTAAACTGTGTTTTTCGCTACTGCTGGTGGTTTCTTTCATTGTTCGGTCAGACTGGTGGTTTGGTTTTTATTAGTTTTTGCTGCTGCTTCATCCTTGGGACTGTTGTTTTTCCTTATAATGTAAAACCTGCCAGACTGGGTCTCCAACTCCCTTCCACAAGAAACCATACTATTAGATGACTTTAATATTGACTGGAATAACTGCTCCAGCCACAATCCCTCTACATACATTAACCTCCATGGTTTTACCCAAATCATATCTCCCCTACAAGAATTAACAAAACATCCAAACCCCAGTCCGTCCTTGACCAGATTCTGTTATCTGACCCCACTCTCGTGCATCAGTCTGTCTGTCTTCCTGATTGTCTAAGTGACCATCAGCCAACCTACCTAATTAGTAACAGATCCCAATACATCAGGCAGTCCATCCTCAGAGTTGTAAGAAAAAAAAAATGGCCTTCATACCTATTGACTTCATTAATGCACTGAAATGCTGTAATTGGACTCCCCTAAGCAACTATCCCTAGACGAAGCCACCCATTACTTTAACTCTACCTTCCTAAAAATCTTAAACCATCATGCACCCTCCCGAACCATAAGAATAAAAACTAAATATGCCCCATGGCTAACCAAAGATACTAAAACTACAATGAAAGAAAGGGACAAGGCCTGGTTACAGTTTCATAAAAACAAAACCACTACCTTGAGACAAATCTATTTAGAACTCCACAACAAAGCCAAAAAACAAATTAAACTTGACAAAACTAATTACTATAAAAACATGCAAGGAAAATATGCCCACAACCCTCAAAAATTCTGGGCAACAATAAATGGTATACTCCACCCAGGAAAATCTATGACTCCAACCCCTGTGTTACCAAACAACCGTGATAACATTCCCACACAATTTAATAAATACTTTACGGAAACAGTCCAAACCCTACTCAATGCCCAAGATAGTACCAGTAGCCCCATATCAACAGCTACCCTAATCCACCCCAATACACAGAAGAATACCTCCAGCTTTTCCCTGCACCCTGTGTCCACTAAAGTAATTTCTAAACTCCTTAAGAAACTCAAACCAACCACACTAGCAGCTGATAATCTACCATCAGATTTCCTGCAGATATCTGCAGAGGCTATAGCCTATTCTGTGTCCATACTCATAAATAGGTCACTATTAGAGTGCAAGGTACCTACCTTGTGGAAAACATCACATATTATTCCACCGCACAAAGGAGGTAACTTCTTAGACCTCACCAACTATCATTCAATTGTGATTCTATCACCCTTATTGAAAATATTAGAAAAAGTTGTCCATACCCAACTAATGCAGTACCTCCTAAAAAACAACCTAATTTCCAAATCACAACATGGCTTTAGACCTTCCCATAGCACCACCACAGCACTACTGACCTTTACCAATATAGGTAACTACCACAGAAACAAGGGTCTATTTGTATCTTCCATATTCTTAGACTTATCAAAAGGCTTTGACATGGTTAACCACAGTATGCATCTTGAAACACTATCTACCCTAAACATTAGCTCCTCCTCTATGTCATGGTTCAACAGCTACCTATCAGGCAATCTTCAAGCAGTCCTGTGGCAAGACCAATTGTCCCCCCTGTTACCAGTATCCATAGGAGTACCTCAAGGGTCCATCCTTGGCCCATTGCTGTTCTCTCTCTCTTCACCAACCAGATCTCATAATCTTCTCTCTCTGCTTCAGTAAGTACAATATGCTGATGACACCACCCTTATATGTTCTGCCCCCACTTTACACAAACTGCAAACCCTGACCCAAAATAATTTTACTTTAGCTGAAACAAGGTGCACTAACATCAAACTTATTCTTAATCCACAAAAAACAAACTAATTCTTTTCAGCCCTGGTAGATCCTCCCCTCTAAACAATAACTTTACCATAAGCTCCAAAGATAATACTCAAATCACTCCAACCACTCACACCAAACTGCTAGGTGTAGAAATTGACAATAACCTGAAATTGGACATTCACATAGCACAAACCATCAAGAAAGTAAACAAAAAACTTGGGCTCCTCTGTAGGAACAAACAATGTATCACTAAGCACACCAAAGCCACCATTGCAAGGAATCATCTCCTATCTATCCTTCTCTATGCCTCTCTTATCTTGAATAATCTCCACCAGTCCAAACAAAACAAAATGGAATCTTGTTATAACAGGATTGCCAAGTTTGCTACCAAAGCATGATATAGGTCCCACCACTGTCTATCCCTTAATCAGCTCAACTGGCTTGAGTTGCCTCAACTATTGCTACTCAACCAGTTGGCAATAGCACACAAGCTCTACTACCTTCCCAAAGAAACCCCAGCACTCCAGCATCCAATTCAACCTCCCCACTACCACTAGAACCTTAAGATCTAGTAGCCAGAACCTTCTAGAAGTCATCAAACATAAAAATGATGCTGGTAAAGCTCTCTTTTCTTGCACTATTGCTAGAATCTGGAATTCACTACCTAACCACATAACTTCTACAACCTCCACTAATCAATTTAAAAAACTCCTGAAAACTCACTATTTAAAAAACTGGCTTTGTTCCTGCTACTCCCCAGGCTAATACATACATATGATCTGTCACAAGGATTCCACTAAGTGACACTAGTTTCTTACCCTGGAAAGTTTGTTAAACTGTTGATTGTTACTGTACTGAACTAATATCTATCTTCTATAAAACTGGCAAACATTTCCTGTTGCCTCAAATAAATTATCTCATGCAATTTAAGCACAATTACCAGCCTGTTTTTATCCTTCAAAACATCTGTGTGTAAACTGCAATTTCAATATTGTTATCTTTAAAAATCAAGTTTCAATGTAATGTTTTTCGCTGTTTATTTAAGAGCTTGTTAATGTCTACTTTATCATATGCTTATATGTATGTTATACTTCTCTATGTATTGTATTGTACTTTGGAGCTTTTCTCCCCGGGCCTCTGCTGAAAATGGACCTATGTCCAGTCAGACTTTCCCAGTAAACAAATGCAAAATAAAATAAAATAAAATAAAAATAAAATGAACACACATATCAGGATCTGTGGCTGTAATGGAGCTGAGTATGATAGAAAGGAGAATGAATTCATAAATAGGGAGCTTGGTGGGTGGTAGAAAAGCAGAGGGGTGAAGAAGCTCTGGGGAAATACAACAAGAAAGATATGGGAAGGTATGAAAAAGAAATTAAGAGGTGTGGCCAAAGCAAAAAGAAAAAAAAAGCCAGTCTGATGCATAGTGGAGGTACCAGCAGCCATAAATGAGGAGGAGATAGAATGACTTTAAAAAGATATCTGAGTGCTTTAAGTAAGATAAGAAAATACATAAAAAGATAAAGAAAAAATAGAAATAAGAAAAAAGGTTAGCAGCAGAAATGAAGAAAGTGAAGATTGCTGTATTTCTGTATAAATGAAAAAGGAAGAGGGCTGTTACAAAAAACTGGTGCACAAGCTTAGAAAGTCAATAATATATGAAAGCCAAGGAAGAGACAAAGAAATAAATAACTGAATGAACGAACAAATACAATTATTATTGTGTATCACTATTTACCATAGAAGTAATAGTGAAGATTCCAGCATGGGAAAGCAGAACAGGGATGGAGGTGTTGTTGGGTCTAGACGATACAGTGTTAACAAAAGCGGGGTGGATGGGTTTTGAAAAAGACTACACTGGTTTTGGAAAATCTCTGACAAAACTGTTAACAAGTTCTTTAAGTATTTGTAGTCTCAGGGACAGCAGGTAAGCAGTTGTCATATCACATGGGTAACATTTTGAATATGGTCTGTCTAGACTACAGCAAGATCTTTGACTTGGTTCCACATCTTAGGCTTCTAGCAAAGTTAAGAGGAGTGAATTTTACTGTTAAACTGTGTGGATGGGGGGGTGTTGATAAATAACAGGAAATAGTGGAAACCACTCCAGTGGGAGGTGTCAAAGGATAAGAAACTGGGAAGTGGTTATCAGTTCTGGGATGAGCATTATTTAATGTTTGACCTTGACTTTATGCAAGGCATTGGAAACTAGATTAGAGGCTTTGCAGCTGACGCCAGGATTGGCAGAATGATGCCAGATGAATTGGGAAGCCTGAAGAAGGACCTAAGGAGACTGAAAGCCTGGTCTAAAAATGTGGCAACTTCACTTCAACCCATCCAAGGTTATGGTGTTGCACCTAAGGGGGAGGTTGATAGTCCAGGAATAGAAGATGCAATTGAAATAATCAGGCTAAACATTAGAAACTGAAAAGCATTTAGATTTACTGTACTAAAAGAGCTAAACAAGTAGGCTTGTATGAAAGGCTGGTAGCAGAGTTTGTATACCTAAGGACAGAAAAAAGTTAGAGAAAAGAAGGTGTTATTGACCCTTTATCACACCATTGTTAGGCCATAGTTGGAATAGTCTGTGTAGTTGAAGGCTTTACTGAAAAAGGGAGTCATAAGTTCATAGGCTCATAGGTTCATACTAAGCTATCTGCCCTAGGGCATTTATAAGCCTAGCCAGAGTGTGTTTGGCTTTCGCCACCCATTTTAAATTAATTTTGCTATGCCCTTTTTCGTAGTTAGTATACTGTGCCTCTGTCTAACAGAGACACAGAAGTAATACCCGAGGTAAACCTACGATCCCCCATCCACTCATCAAGATTCCTCTTGAAGAGAGTCAATGAGGGACTCTGCCTAACCTGGACTGGGATTTTATTCCAGAGTGAAGAGAGCCTCTGGGTTATGAATCTGTCCCTCCAGCATGTCCTGTTTATTTCAGTGCTGAGGTTCAAGTCTCTCGAGCGCGTAGCTCAATGGGATTTGGATTTTCTGAGGTGCAGCATGTCCATTAATTCCGGGTTGGACATGGCTTTATACGTCAGGCACAGATCGCTTCTGAGCAGGTGGTATGCCACTGAGTAGAGCTGGAGTTTCTTTAACTGGGCAGCATATGGCATCTGTTTGAGCCCTTTGATCCTCTTGGTGAGGTACTTTTGGGGTCTTTCCAGTTGCTGCAGGTGTCTGGTGAGGTACATCCCAAAAGGGGCATTGTACTCAATTATAGGCCTGATGAGGGATGAGTAAAGAGGCACGATGACCTCCCCTGATCTAGATGTGAATCCCTTCATGATTAGGTGGGCTATATAAAATGTTTTTCTAACCACTTTGGCCACGTGGTTGTCAAACAAGAGATTGCTATCAACTTGGGTCCCCAGGTCCCTAATTACTTCTTCCAATGGATTACCACCTATGTGGTAATTTGTGGGCACTTTGTTTTGCCAAAGGGGATGACTATACACTTTTGGCATTTAGCTTGAGGCCATGGCTCTGGCACCAGTTGTCTGTTTCTATGAGGCCCTTTTGGAGGATGCTTGTGTCGGCTGGAGAGTCGATTATGGCGCCCAGTTTGCAGTCATCTGCGAACTTGGTCAGCCACAGTCCTTCCATGTTGGCCTGTACCTCCGAGAAATATATACCGAACAAGAGAGGTCCCAGGACTGAGCCTTGTGGGATGCCACTTGTAACTGGTTTGGAGTCTGACATGGCTCCAGCAATTCTAACCATGTGGGTTCTGTCCTTGAGCCAGTTTGCAACCCATCTAGTGACATAGGGGTTTATATTTAAGCTGGTGAGCTTATCTATAATGCCTGATTGGGGTATTGTATCAAAAGCTTTTGCGAGGTCCAGGTAGGCTGTGGGGACCACCTTCCCCTCGTCAATGGTCTTGGTGACTGTTTCAAAGAAATCGACCAGGTTTAAGAGGCAGGATCTGCCCTTAACAAAGCCAAACCGGGTAGGATCCAGTGTCTGTAGGTCCCCAATATCTTTATTTATGAGGTCCATGATGATCCTTTCCATAGCTTTGCAGACCAAGCTAGTCAGGCTTATGGGGCGATAGTTTCCAGGATCTGTTGAGGCACCACCTTTGTGGAGAGGGACCACTGTTGCTGTACGCCACTCTTTGGGTACATATCCTGTGGTAAGGCTGAGATTGAACAGTAGTTTTACGTTTGGGTTTAGCTCTTCTTGGAGTTCATGTAGGACGCAGCCCGGGACACAGGCTGGTCCCATTGATGCTGTGTTTTTTGCTTTGGAGAGGGTGGCTCTTACCTGAGCATCTAAGATGTCAGGGGGGCAGCACTCTGCTGGGATAGATATTTGCCCTTTTGGGGGGGAGAAGTTTGCGCTGAAGCTGTCAGCTAGGATGTTGGCAATGTCTGTGGGTGCGGTGTATTTTTTGTCATTTTGGACTAATTCTGAGCATATCTGGGAATTCCTATCCAGGTTCCTAACATAACTAAAGAAAGCCTTGTGATTATCCTTAGTGTCCTGTGCAATTTTTCTCTCGAAGCTGGCCTTAGACGATTTTATGAGTGCCCGTAGTTTTTGCTAACACTGATCAGAGATGCCTTCCCTTTTTGGGATTTTTCTCTATCATGTAGTAGCTTCCTCCTTCTATTGTATAGTTTGTTTATGGCTGGGGTCCACCAGACAGGACGTCTGCCTTTGGAGGATTGGGTCTTGGTTTTATTTGGGATTGCATGATCCATGCATTCCTGAAGGTGTTCATAGAATGCATTTATAAAGGATTCTGCGGTCTGGGCCGTATTTTCCACAGGCCTGGAGGCTTTGAAGGATTCCACCTCGGTTTTGAGGAGTGTGAAATTTGCTTTAGAGAAGTTTTTTACTGTGGTTTTCTGGGCAGGGGGTGGGGTCGGGATGTGAATATCCAGTGAGATTAGTTTATGGTCTGATCTTACCAGTGAGGGATACACTTCTGGTCTGGAGCAAAGAGTCCCCATGTTGGTGATGATCAGGTCCAGTATGTTTTCACCTCTTGTGGGAGTGGTAACAAGTTGTTCCATAGCATTTGAGTTTATAAATTCTAGGAACCTTTGAGCTAGGGTGTTGGAGCTAGAGTAATGCTCCCAGTCTATGTTTGGGTAGTTGAAGTTGCCCAATATAATGGTGTTTGGAGAGACCTTCATATTTTCCAGTGTTCTCAGGAAGGCCGAGTGGGGTTCCTGGGTTTGGGAGGGTGGTCTGTAACAGGCTATAAACTGAAAGGCAGTTTTACCCGCTGTTAGTTGCACATGGATAGTCTCTGATGCTTCGTGCTGTGCCACCAACCTGGAGGTGTGGGTATGTTTGACGAATATTGATACTCCCCCTCCTTTTCTGGTTCGGTCCAAGTTTTGGGGCCGAAAAGCATGGTATGAGGTATAACCTGGTAGTGCTGGGGTGCTCTTGGGAGCCTTGAACCAGGTTTCTGTAACTGCACAGATATCAATGTTCTCCATGCTAAGGAGAGTTTCGAGTGCATGCATCTTGAGGTTTAGACTTCTGGCGTTGAGTAGCATTACTCTTAGTTTCTTATCCCTTGTGATACCTATGGAGGTGGGTTTGTCTTTTGAGCCTTGCCTAAAAAGGCACTATGGGGTAGCAAGAGCCTTTGCCAATATCCAAAGCCCAGGGGTGACAGGTGCAAGCCGTCCCTAGCGAAGCATCGTGGCTTGTCGAGCATGTCATCCCAGGCTGACAGGCATTGGATCCCCTTTGAATGACACCAATACTTAAGCCAGTTGTTGAAATTAATCATCTTGTCTTCATATTGTGGCATCATTCTCAGTGAGGGTAAGATGCTACTCAAGGTCAGGGTCACACCAGCCTGGGCTACATGCTCAGAGAGCTCCTCTATGTCGCTTTTCATGTAGTCCAGGGAGGTACGTCTCAGGTCATTCACACCAGCATGGACAATGACTGAGTCATATTTGTACTTGCCTTGGAGTGACCTGAGTGCTCGTGTTATGTGGCAGATCCTAGCACCCGACAGGCATCTCACCGTGACCTTCCCCTTGTTCAACCTGGTGAGCGGGACGTCAGTGTGCCTGACGATAGAGTCACCTATTACAAGTGTATCAGGTGTGTTGTTTAGCCTTAAGGGCTGTGACTGTTTGGCACACTGGCTTTGTGAGCTATTTGTTGCACGTGTTTTGTTTTGGGGTAGCGGTTGCTTGGTTGTCTGCTTTGGAGGTCTCTGCTGCTTAGGCAGATTTTTATTTAGAGCCTCTGAGTATGTTTTTGTGTGTTTATGTGTTTGGTTTGCTGTCGTGGTAGGTCTATGTGAGACTGGAATTGTAGTGAGTGTGGTTTCCTTCTCCTCCTGACTGGTTACGCCAGTACTGAGTTGAGAGAGCTTAGCCTCCAGTTTGGCTATATGGTTGCATCTCTCACATGTGTTGGAATTAGTTGGGAGGAGGAGAGGGTTGTCTGTGTACATGAGGCAGTTGTAACATTGCCTCAAGATTCCCAGATTCACCAGCTGGACCAGAGGAGATTGACAACTGACCTTTGGACATGCTAGAATAGTATTGGGAATTCCTTTATAATTGAAAAAAGGGCCAATGGGGAACAAGGTACTCAAGGGAGTTTGTGAGGGTGTAGTGCTTTTAATTTTTTAGTGCTGACTTATATAATTGCTTTAGTGAGCAAGAGCCAGGTAACTTAAATGCAATGTGTTACAGGTAACTTAAATGCAAAACAACAAACAGTAACTTTCTTTCAAGTGAAACAAGGAAATAAGTACAGTAAGCAATGTAGATATCACTAAGGATCCATAGAAGCGCTGAAAAGCCACATTTTAGGTGGAATTAGTGTTTCAGGGATTTAACAAACAAACAAGCATACAAACAAAGCTAGATTCAGCAGGCCTGGATCTAGTCTATGCTACAGCAAACAAGGTGTACCAATTTCAGTAAGAAACAGTTCAAATATGCAGGCACTATAAGCCTTTAACCAGAAATTCCCAGCTCAGAAGGGCAGAGTCCAGCCTCTCCTCCCACAAGAGTGCAGACCACGAGCCTTCTTAATGTAAAATAACTGGCCTGAAGCCCAAGTGCTTAAACCAGAATTAATACACTTTTAGAATAACAGACACTGAGTCCTCAATCAGAAGTTCCCAACTTAGAAGGATGTAAGCTGCCTGTCCTGCCACCACAGTGCAGGCCACATACCTTCCTAATGTAAAACAACTGGTTTGAAGCCCAAGTGCTTAATCCAAAAGACTTAGAATGATAGCTACACTTTAATCAAGTTACTACCAAGCAGTAATAAATACAATTGAATACTTTAAAGAATGCCTGGATTAGTGCTCAAGTTATACAAACAAAGCTAGATTCAGCAGGCCTGGATCTGGTCTATGCTACAGCAAACAAAGTGTACCAACTTCAGTAAGAAGCAGTTCAAATATGCAGGCACTATAAGCCTTTAACCAGAAATTCCCAGCTCAGAAGGGCAGAGTCCAGCCTCTCCTCCCACAAGAGTGCAGACCACGAACCCTCTTAATGTAAAATAACTGGCCTGAAGCCCAAGTGCTTAAACCAGAATTAATACACTTTTAGAATAACAAACACTGAGCCCTCAATCAGCAGTTCCCAACTTAGACGGATGTAAGCTATCCATCCTGCCAGTACAGTGCAGACCACAAACCTTCTTAATGTAAAACAACTGGTCTAAAGCCCAAGTGCTTAAACTAAAAGGCTTAGAATGAGTTACACCAAGCAGTAATAAATACAACTTGAGTACTTTTAAGATGATGCAAAATCAAAATAAAGTAGGAAGAAACACAAATACAGTAAAAGCAGATCATTTTTTTTTTTGAGTGAGCAAGTGAGATGGGCCCAGGAGGAGTATCCAAGTGCAAATTTACAAGAGGGGCGGGCAGTTTCAAAGCCACCAAGATTAACACCAAGACAAAAACAGGGAGGGTGGGTGAGAACCTACTGAAAAACAGAGTCACAACTTACAGCTAGATATTGTTCAATGCAACACAAACAAATTACTTTAAATAGTGTATTATTTGCTAGAAAAAGTACAGAGGAAGTCTACTAGGGATAATGAGGGGAGTGTTAGGCCAGTCATATGAGGAAAGACTGAAGTAGCTCAATTGTTGTTTCATTGAAAAACAGGAAACATAGAGGAATATGATATGGATACATAAAATGCTAAGTGATATATGTCATAAGATTTACTTAGCAAGGAAAGACAAAGGAAGAAGAAGTATGTGCTGGGTTGTTCCTCTGTGTAGTTCTGTACACTCCCTGGTTTCTTTACTTGCTGGATTCCATGCAGAGGGTTCAAAACTCATTCTTATCCCTATGTTGGGACCTTTTTCATACTGTTTAATCTTGACCTGTCCAAGGATAATTCCATTGGAGAGTTCCATGCTATATATAGGTTATCTAGCCTGAAGTGCTAATGCTTAAGCAGCAAGATGCTACATGTCACTTTCTTCAACAGTGTTCATTCCAAATAAAGAGCTCATGAATGTGAGACCACATCCAAAATGTCTCTGTATTGTTTATCTACCATAATGATAAATCCATAGACATCATCTGATGTCAGTCATGAACAAATATATATGCTTTGAAGAATTTATGTTTGGAAGTAAAGAAGTATATTTTACAATGGAAAAATGCTCCAATTGCAACAACCTGGAATTACCATTATGAGGAACATACCTCATTTGTGGTCCTACAAAGCTCATTTTCCTCATAAGTTCCACATTGAAAGGATATGTCACACATTCAGTGTTAAGAATGTTTTAACTGATATCCATGGTAAATAGAAATGAATTATATCAATTCATTAAATTATCTTTTTTATAAGCAAAACCAGCACATTTTAACCTTCCTATAACCTTCCTAGCTGAAGTTGTTAATAAACCATTAGTATGCATTCCACTTTTTGCCCATTTGTTCCACATTATGAGAGCTAGTGTTCCTCATTTTGGAGAAGGAAGGTTGACAACTTAGCCAAGAAGCCTGAGTTCCTCAACTGCATCTGCCTTGGGCTACTGCTCCCTGTAACATAGTTGCAATTAATTTACTCTGCAGTCCTTTTCTCAGATTACCAGCACTGTGCAAGCCCTGATATGTGTCTGAGCAGCTACTGACCGTGTCACATTGTAGGATGCCTGATAGTGTTGCACAGGTGGAACATATGAACCTGTAATTATTGCTATCCTGCTCTGTTTAAACTGTTTGTTTTAAACCGACTGTCTTGTGTAAATTGGATGTTTCCTTGTTGTTGTTTTAGCAAATACCCAAAGAATTTAAGTATAACTCTTAGATTTTGCAGCTTGGATTTGTTAGTAATCCCAAAATTGAATACTGTAGTTGACATCTTTAAGTACTAATTCCTATGTTGTGGAATTTATCTCAGAAAATTAAAAAAGAATACCACATATCACTATATTTAAGGAAGCACTGTAATTCTCTCTAAAGAATGGAATGTTAGTTAAATCAATGTTAACTGTCACATTCTTAATTTTACAAGATGCCTTTAGTCCTTTTCTACTATTAGTTTACTTAAATTTTGTTGATTAATTTCTTCTTAACAACTTTATTGTGGTATTGGGGATACAGAAGTGTAATTGTTAAGATCCTCACCTCTAGTCATTGTCTGTGTGGAGTTTGTATGACCTCCCAGTGTATTTGGGGGTGGGGGTTCCAGCCAACTCCTGAAAACAAACGTGGTGCTTGATGTGGTGGAAATATTAGTAAAAAGGCTCCATTTCAAGGATAGCAGATACTGGATTTGAATCACCTCCCAGTTAATTTTGAGAGGGGCGTCAACAGAATGCAGCCAAAAATGAACACAGTCATATGAGCAGTACAGAATGCAGGTAGTGCCTTTCAGAGGAAGAATTATATGAGATTATCCACTTTATTTGTCAGGTGTGCTGCACAGTACCCTCTAGATATGGAAATACAGACTGCAGTTTGTGTGTGGTATCAGGGCAATCCACTTAGTGTAAAAATCAGCTGTAGGTGATATGGTTACCTTGACTAAATGTTGCCAAAATAGGTCATGGGCTTTTGCCAGTATTAAAGGGGTTATTCACCTGGCCTACTCCAAGAAATGCCAGGGAGTCATGCTAAAGGTCTACATGCCTTACTGGCCAGTGTGTGCCCACCATAAAGTTTAGCAGCCCTGGGTCAATACGCTACTGGCCAATGTCCAGTTATTCAGACTGGATTACCTGGGTTAGTGCTGTTTATCTGTATCCAGACATAAAACCAAGCAACCTAGCAACAGTGAATTAAGGATTGCTACATTGATTATAGGCCAACTGCTGAGTTGTTGTCTGGAAGTGAATGACATGATGATAAGGAGGCGACTGGTTATTCTGGATATCCATGAATATGGTGTAAGGGCATTGTAGCAAAGTCATTTGACCTGTGATCCAGAGTGTGCTACTCGGGGGGAGGTCAGACAAGAAATCAGAGTGTGAATCATGGAAAGAGGGAGTATTCTGAAGGCAGAAAGAGATGTTATAAGAAACTGTGGCAGACTCATGGCAGTCTTAACGTCCGTATTATAGTCCAGAATGATATGAATGCTTCCATTTCCACTCTTAGAACTAATAAATAATACCAAGCATTATAGTTACACACTTTCTAATCTTCAGAAAATGCATATTAATATAAATTGACATGCTCTGGAAAGGCTCCCCAAACTCTGCCACAGTTTGTTGTAAGGGAAAGGTTAGTTTGCTTTTTATTTCTTGCATTTTGTATTACTTTATTGCCTTTTTCTATTTTGTATACTGTGATCTGTTTTCTTTACACTGTGTTTTACTTGTATTCTGCTTTTAACTGCATATTAAAACTTGAAAAGAGACCACAGCTCTGTCTCTTGTGAGTTCTTAAACACCACTGTCTTTCTAGTTGCCTGCCCCTTATGTTAATTTGACCTTATATCTTATTTCCTCTCTGCTTTTACTGGCTGGTGTGAGTAAGCACAAAATTATCATTTTCAACTATTTAAATTCATTGGCCATCCTACTGTATTCCATAGTAATACAAAAGTGCTCACCCCCTTTCAATCTATCTTGCTCTTTCAAAAAAAGTGGCTCCTCACTAAAACTTAACTTTTTAGACAAGTTACCCACTTTCATATCTAACTGCTTAGTGCACACTGCAGTGTTTAGGATAAACCATTTTTTCATCTTACTGTTAAGCATCTATTGCAAAAACACCAGTTATTGAAGAGCCCACATTCTGCCTCTCAGTAGTCATCTTGGGATTAGTGCTTCTGTTTTCTCCTGGTGAGAGAAGGAGTGCAGTGACATTATTTCTTGGAAACTGCTGATCACCAGAAAGCCTAATAACTGCTTTATATGTGATAGCTTGGTATCTGTGCTTATATTCTGATCCCGGTGAAAGTAGGAGCAGAGTGCATTGATTCCTGATGCTTTCTGGTTGGAGAGTGAGTGTCTGTGCTTAACACAACTGATTGGTCTGGTTGCTATTCGAGGCATCTACCAGAAAAGGCAACAAGCCTACAGACCCTTGTATCATCTGGAACAAGACTGTAGGTCACCAAACAGGCTGTGGCCTGCTTTTCGTCTTAGGATTGGCCCTAACATTTTACTTTTGGTGAGAGAAGAAGCAAATGAGTATTGTATCCCAACAGAATGAAGCTGTGGTGAGACCAGCATTAGTAGTACCCAGGCAGTAGCCATTCATGTGACTCCCCTCTTTTCATCATTCTTGACAAGCTAATGCTTTGTTTTCAGTAAGTGCTGCTTGATTTCCTTCTAACTTCAGAATATCTGCCTAAATACTTCATCCTTAAATTTTCAGTCTACGTATTAGTTTTTCCTCAAGTGTTTGGCAGTGCTCTGTACAGACTCAGACACCTTGAGTGACATTTTTCCTGTAAGAGCACAATTGAAATTTCTCCAGTATCTAGTTGTACACAGGACAACTAGTTTGCAGTGACAAGTACTGTCCACATAGTTGCAAACCAGATACTCCTGACAGTGATTGATATTCTCACTCCAGCAGTCTAATCAATAAAAAAGAGTCCGTTGCCATGGATATGAACTTTCCTACTGTCTCCGTTACTGGCTTGATGGATATGGGCATCCTAACGCAATGTAGAAATTGTCTTATGTTTACTGATAACCAGTTAATTCTCAAACAAACTGATATGATATGTGAGAGATGTATTTTACACAACGTCATTGGAGGCAAAGATCTCACATAAAAGTACTCCTAATGTCAAGAAGGTAGTCATTAGTACACATGTTGCACCCATCACACACAATTCAAAGCAGACATATAGGCCCACATATACAAAGGCATTTACATGTAACCTTCCTAAACCACAAAGACCAACTAGACAAAGTACACATAAGAAATACCCTCAGCAGCCGCAAACGCACTCTTTCAAAACAACACCCACATCAACACATAGAGCTATATCTCATGAAGCCTCTACCTGTAAGCCCATATGGCAAGTCACCACACAGTCCAGCATTCTAGTCATTGGAGACTCCATTGTGAGACACACTGATGTCCCTCTCACAAGGCTGAGTAACGAGAAAGGTACGATCAGTTGCTTATCAGGGGCTAGGATCCACCACATTACGCATGCACTCAGGTCATTGGATAACAGTTACCAATATGACTCAGTCATAGTCTATGTGGGAGTAAATGACCTGAGATGTACCTCCCTAAACTATATGAAGAGAGACATCATAGAGCTTTTGGAATATGTCTTAGCCTGGTATGAGCCTAGCATTGAGCAACATTTTACCTTCTCCAAGGATGATGCCACAATACGAACAAAAGATGATTGACTTTAATAATTGGCTTAGTTTCTGGTGTCATTCTGAGTGCAATATTTGTCAGCATGGAAGGAGATGGTCAGCAGACCACCTCTCCCTTCTAGGCTTTTGAATATTAGCTAAAACATTGTCTTTCCCCATAGTGCCTTTTTTTAGGCAATGCCAAACTGAAAGTACTTCCAACATAGCAAATCAAAACCAAGAAAATATAAAGGTATTACTGCTTAATGCTAGGAGCCTAAACAAAAAGCCCACTCCCTGAAAGCTCTCTTTACCCTAGAGAATGTTGATGTCTGTGCAGTCTCAGAGACGTGGTTTAAAACCGTGGACAGCACACCAACAGTGCATGGTTATAATGCCTTCCACACTTTTAGACGAGCTACTTCATAGGCAGGGACTAAAGGTGGAGGTGTCTCTATTTACATCAAAAATAAATATATTTCAAGGCTGGTCAAACAGGACAATGCACTTGAGCTGCTCCATGTTCAAATCATGATAGGTAAAATCCAGTGCCACTTCCTTGCAAGCTATAGGTCCCCCTCTATTACCCAGGAAACCCATACCATGTATTTAATCTTATTAGCAACACTAACCATTCAACCCAATACCATATTCATGGGTGACTTTAATTACCCCACTATTAACTGGTAATCCTATATGACATCAAATGTACATGCACAGAGATTTATAGATTTTGTAAACACAAACTCCCTGGACCAGATAGTACATATACCAACCATGGGTGCAACCATACCGGATCTGGTCCTCACTAATATGGAAGAGTGCTGAACACTCCTACTGTAATGCCTTCCCTGGTAAGATCAGACCACAAAATGGTCTCCTTTGAAGTAAAAATAAAATCTGGACCCCCAGCTAAACCGGGAATATTCAGGAACTATACTAAGGCTAACCTCCTGCTATTAAGTGAGAACCTGGCAACATTTCAAGCCCCTATAAACCCTGAGAACACTTCAGCCTATGCAGAACTGCTCACAGAAACCTTGTACAGGCATGTTAATAGCTGCATAGTGTCAGCTGTACCCACCAGGAAGAAGTACAGAACTACATCAAAAAACAAGCCACCCTGGTGGAATCACAAAATCCATTTGGATGTATAACATGAGGAAGAAAATCATGGGATAAAAGCACTCTCATTAAATTAAACAAACAATTCAGAGGACAAAGTCTGAAATATCATCAAATACAACTCCCCCTACTATCACTAGAGAACAGGTCCTTAATGCTGTCTCTTTGACCGAAATTACAGACCCATATGTCTCACTAATCTTATATATAAATTCATGGAAAGAATTATCATAGAGATGATTAATAGAGATATAGTAAACCTCCAGACACTTGACTCAACCCAGTTTGGTTTCATAAAGGGCAGATCATGCCTACTCAACCTGGTGGACTTCTTTGAGAAAATCACCAAAGCAATGGATGAGGGCAAAATCATTCATACTGCCTACCTTGACTTGGCCAGGGCATTTGACACAATACCCCACTCGGGCATTGTTGACAAACTCAAGAGTTTAGGTAAAACCCATATGTCACCCAGTGGATAGCCAACTGGCTCACAGACAGGACCCAGGAAGTTAGAATTGGGGAGTCCACCTCTACAGAGAGATCACTTATAAGTGGAGTCCCTCAGGGATCAGTCCTTGGACCGCTCCTTTTTGGCATTTACTTCTCAGAAGTCAAGGTCAATGTCAGTGGTCTCTGGCTGACTAAATTTGCAGATGATTGCAAATTAGGAGTTGTCATTGAATCTCACACTGACACAAATGTTCTCCAGGAGGGGCTGACAACGACAAACAACTGGTGTCAGAATCATGGACTAAACCTAAATACCAAGAAATGCATAATAGGGATTTGGGATGTCAAGCATCCCTGGTAACTATCATATTGACAACACACCACTTAGAGTTGACCCAGCAAGCAGGGACTTAGGGACACACATAGATGGTAATATAGCCTTTGATCATCATGTGTCTACAATGATGAGGAAATCATTCTATGTTGTGCAACTTATAAACAAAGGTATGGCATCTAAGTCCAAGGAAGTCATTGTTCCACTGTATTCTGCAGTCATCAGACCTATCATTGAGTTCAATGCCCCCTTTGGTATGTACCTAACAAGGCATATCCATTAACTAGAATGTCCACAGAGGCTCCTCACTAAAAGAATACAATTCATAAGTAATATGTCCTATGCAGACCACCTCAAGGCCCTATCCCTGTATTCTGTCTCCTACAGGCTTTTGAGAGGAGATCTATGCCTGGCATACAGGGCATTGTCACACCACACTCTGATGGACCTCCTGCATATCCACAAAACAAACAGTACCAGAATTACCTGTTATAAAGACTTAAAACTTGCCTGTGAGATAAATAGGACCTGCTGGTGAGATAGGTTATGTATCCCAGAGACTACCCCATCTATGGAACAGGTTCCCCATCCATGTGAAGAAGAGTTCCTCCCTAATCCAGTTCAAGTGCAACTTGAACAACTGGATGGGAAAACAGAAATTCATCCATGATTTGGCAACTATGTCTCTGATGCAAACAGGTAACCTGTAAATGGTTCATCTCCCAGGCCCATGCTTACACTTATCAAGGGGATCAGAACTCGTCAAAGATTTGGGATGCATGGCTAGGCTTAAAAAGGCCCTTGTGGTCATTAGCCTAGTAAACACCTATGAACCTATGAACCTGTTAGCTTTCTAAGTCAATAGTGCTATTGTTTCAAAACTCTACTAGATTTTTTGGATCTTATTCAAATAACTATCTCTCACATATTTCAAGTTTCAGTGCATGAATGTTATTCAGAACAGACTGAATAACTCATTGAAAACCACTTTCCGTGAAACTCAAACAATATTTTTTGCTGGAGACAAGCCCCCCCCCCCACCATGTACAACTTATGAGAGGCAGCATCCCAAAATCCACACATACTTATTCATACTAATTTCGCATTCATACAACAGTGGAGCAAAGGGCAAACTCCACAGTACCTAAAGGTAGTTTTCACTGAGTTTACTTCACAGCATCAGGTTCTACTGAAAGAGTGCCCTAAAACCTAACTAGCCCCCATTCAGAGCAGCTTACCAAAGAAAAATGTGTCTGTGAATGTTGGTACACCTATTAGTCAAAGTACAGTGAAGAAACTACTATGCAGTAGACATTTATATGACAAACTGGGTTGGCACTTTGTTGTGCTGTCCCTGGGCTGTTTGCCACTGTGTATGTGGCAGTGATGTGGTGCTTCATTGTGCATTAGGCATCCTTGCGTACTTTTTCTGTGGTATTGGATACTCAGATCACATGCACTTTGAGAATGCAGTTCCTCAATTACACTTGCCTAGTCCTACTACTCCCCATATCACTTTCCTTTAATTTATTCCATAGTCCTTTTCTCAGATTCACAGCACTGCATAAGCCCAGATATGTATCTGAGCAGCTTCAGAACTCTTGATAGTTAGGGTTGCATAGGTGACACTTGTCTTTGAATCCCAGCCTTAGTATGAACTTATGAGCCTATAGTTACTGCTCTTCTACTTTATTTAAACCATTTGTTTTAAATTGACTGCATTGTGTACATTGGATGTTTCCTAACTGTAATACCCCTATCTGGAAATACACAAAAAAAATTAAGAATAACTCTTACATCTCATGACTTAGACGTGTCAGTAATCCCAAGAATGTGTAGATAATGGCTCTTAGTACTAATTCTCACATTATGAAGCTTGTTATTTAGAAAATATAAAAAAGTAACCCATATCAGTGTATTTAAGGAAGAATTGGAATTGTCTCTAAAGAATTGAATGTTATTTATAACAATGTTCACTATTATGTTCTTATTTTTGCAAGCTGCCTTTAGTTTATTTAAATGTTGTTGATTAATTTCTTCTGTATAACAATTTTACTAAGGTACTTGAGGACACAGAAGCATAATGGTGAAGGTTAGCACCTCACAGATGCAGGATTTCATTCTGAAGTTAAGCCACCATGTGTGTTGAGTTTGCGTGCCCACCTGATATCTGTGTGTGGATTCCTTCTACCTTCCAGAAAACAAACATGGTGTTTGCTATGATGGAGAAATGGGTAAAAAGGCCCTAACTCAAGGATGGAAGGTACTAGGTGACAATTCCACCCTCCCTACTTCCCTGTTGAGCTTAAGAGGTCTGTCAACAGAATGTTCCCCAAAACAAATGGAGTTGAGAAGAGCAGCACAGAATCCAGATGTTGCCTTTTATGGGAGGACTCATGTGGGATCAATCACTTTAGGTATCATATGTGGTGCACAGTATCTTCTAGCTTGGGAAACACAGACTGTAGGCTGTGTACTGCTTTAGGGCAAGCCACTCAATGGTGTAAAAATAGCTCTAGGTGATATGGACACCTTGACTACTGATGCCAAAAAATACCCATAGTTATTTGCCAATGCTAAATGGGTTGATGATCCGACCTCCACCAACCAATGTCAGGAACTCACGCTAATAGTAGGAGAGGCCTACATGCCCTATTGGCCTCTATGTGCCCTCTATAAAGCTTAGCAGCTCTGGGTCAGAATGCAACCAGCTGAATTCCAAGTATGCAGACAGGATTACCTGGGATAGGCTGTTCATTTAAAAGCCATGCATAAAACCAGTAAACCTACCAGAAATGAATTAAGGATTGCTACACTGATTGAAGGTCCAATGATGAGGTGTGGCTTGGAAGTGGATGACATGATGGTAAGGAGGAGAATGCCTATTCTGGAGATCCATGTGATGAGATATAAGCAAGTGTAGCAAGTTCTTCTAGCCTAGGATCCAAAATCTACTACTGAGGAGGACAACAGGCTAAAAATAAGACTGAGAATCAAGCTAAGAGAGATGGAGAAATGAGAGTCTTTTGAAAGCAGTAATGGAAGTTATGACATATTCATGGTAATCATATCATCTGTTTTATAGTCTAAAATAATATGATGGGAAAAATGTTTATCAGCTTCCCTTTACACTACTAGAACCAATAAATAATACCAAGCATTAGAGTTACATACTTACTAGTCTTCAGAAAGTGCTTATTAATGCAAATTGAAAGGTTCCGTTAGCTAAGTCACTAGTGCTATTATTTCAAAATGTATCTTGGATTTTTTGGGGTCTTATTCAAATGTATTTACTTATTTATTTTCAGTTTGTTTACTGGGTATGTGGGGTAGTTTATTGACCCTTTTCAGTCAAGACCCAGGTACTGTGATATAATATTTATAGTATGATACAACAAGAATAAGTTATATGTTAAGCTGAAAGTGAAAGAGTGTTGAAAAAATATATACTGCCTTCTGTTGGTTTCTTGCTGTTACTTGCATTTACATGCATGCATACCAAAGAATATTTAACTATTTATTGTGATCAGCTAGTCTTATTACTGTATTGTACTAAGTATAATAAATACAAGGAGACAACCACTTCAGCTGATATGCTCTACTGTTACATTCTCCTTTCAGATCTACAAGCATGCAACACAGATGCTGTCAGCTCTCTATGGCAAATTCCCAAAGCTTGCTTATACACACTCATATTTATACCAAAAAATCTGATATTTTTCTCAAAGTCTGATGTATAACAGTTCTTTCTTTGTGTGATGATTGGGGAGAGATGGGTGAAGGCTGCCAGCCTAGTCAACTAGAATTTGATATAGAATTCTGGCATTTGTAAATCAATGTAAACTACAGGCATGTTTCTTGAGTGTAAAGAATACTGTGAAATGTGGAACTGCAAAATATGTGACAACATTGCACTCTACTGGCCCAGTGAAGCATGTTGTACCCTTTCATGTTAGAATTCGGCTCCAGGGTGGCTGGATGAAGATTTCATGCCCATTGTTTTAAGGCTAAAGTTTATGACTAGAATTTAGATGTGGAAGGTGTTTTATTGCTCTAGGTTCGGCTAGCATATACTTGTGAAATGTCTTGTATTGTTGTAAGTTTCTGAGGAGGTGTTAGATTGCTAATTAATGCAGTTTGTGGCCTGAGAACACAGACCAGGTGTTAAGATGATGCAATATGAATGCTGGGAAAACCCAAGTGTCAAAAATGATGTAATTTTGGGAGGGCCTTAGAGACATGTTTGTTAGTAATGTTTAAATACTATTTCTCACAAGAGACTAAAAAGCATTTTGATCTGGATATCCAAATTATCAGCACTCTGTCTTGTTCTCACAAGTAAGTCTTAGCACTGTGATTTCTTGTAGGAATAGTTAAAGCTAGTAAAGATTAATTAGGTATTTTTCTTTGAAATCGGACCTGTCCTACTGTATTATTTTAAGTTTCTGTGTGATCTCTGAACTCTTAGATATCTCTGTGGTGTAGTAGTTTTGTCTTGTGTTTTAATTATTTATTATTAAATATTTTTAAAACCTTCTACCTGTGGCTTATTTAAGTAGAGGTAAGCTCTAGAGCACATTGCATATGTATAGAGGTTATTGTAATAGGCCGCTCTAAAGCAAGCCTTGACTGTTAGTCATACTACCATTGGATATTAATATTGCACAGTAATAATTGGACACCCTTTTAAGGGCCTTTTAGTAACTGATGTTTTTAACTGGGTGGTGGCAGTAACTACTACCGTGTAGTCTGGGTAAAGGGGCACAGTTGGAGAATCTGTGTCAGCCTTTCCCAGGAGTGTCTGTGAAGTTATATAAATACTTATCTCAAAGTGTGTATGTGTTGTGTCAGCTACTTGGCAGGGGCACGAAGCACTGGTTGGACAGAGAGGGTACTGGAGGTTTTAGCTTGCCCAGTTAGGCTGAGACCTGGACACCATAGCTGTGCTAGTGGGGAGTCTTATTGGGGACCTGGTGAGCAAGGGAGCAACCAGCCCCAGACTGACTGTGATCTCTGTGTGCACTTAAGGGAAATTGTACTTTACTGTGTGTATTAGTTATCCTTTCCTCTTCTATGAGATGACCTCCCTGGTTTTAGTGGTGATGATTGAGGCTCCTTGATTGTTGGGCCAGGACACGGTCATCACAAGTGTTTGGCAGTGGTGGGATCTACTTCACATACTAATTGGCTTGTAGTGGTGTGGGTAGAACGAATTCCTGTAGCTTATGTACAGTGATCTCTAAAAGTGTTTTGTACTCTAAAACAGCCACGCAGTGTATACTCAGAGTTCAGATCACAATTGTTTTATTTCTTTTGTTAGCTTGGTGTTAGTCAGGGTGAGTAGGCAGCATGTCAGCAGAAGAGTATGGAAAGCTGACAACGAGCCAGCTGGTGGAGATGTGCCAGACTGGGGGACTGGTGCCTGGAAACCTGACTAAAGCAGACCTGATTGCAGCCTTGGCTACAGCTGCATCAGAAAACAGCAGCCTGGAGGACAATCAGACTGACAGTGAAGATACAAAATCCTCGGAGAATGGACAGCTCAACCTTTCTGCAGTGGACTTAAAAATCCAGCTGGAGCTAAAGAGACTTGAGTTGGAGGGCAGGCATATGGAACTAGAAGCAGATGAGAAGATGAGGAAGGAAAATGAATGGCAGAGGAGGTATGAGAGTGAAATGCTGACTCTTCGCCAGAGTCATGGAAGTAATGGGGAAGGGAGTAACCAGACCCCAGAAGCACAAAATGTCAGCAAATTTCTTCCACAGTTTAAAGAGGGGGATAATTTTGATAGCTTCATTCATATGTTTGAGTGGGTATGTAAACAGTATGAAGTTGACCAAGGGCTCTGGGTACGGTTCCTGACCCCCTTACTCCATGGTAAAGCTGTAACTTCTTTAGCAAAAATGCATAACACTGACTGTTTTGATTATCCTGCTGTAAAAAGACATTTATTAGAATGTTTTAAGCTAACACCTGAAATGTATAGGAAAAAGTTTCATGAGCATAGACACAAGGCAGATGAAAATGTATGTAAATTTGTTGTTGAACTGAGCACTTATTTTCATAGCTGGGAGAGTGGATGTCAGGTCACCACTTTTGAAGGGCTGGCAGACCTTTTGGTAAGGGAACAAGCCCTTAGCACTTTGCCTGAGGACATGAGGATCTGGTTAGCCGATAGACAGTGTGTTACTTCAGAGGAGTTGGGGAAGAAGGGAGACCTATACCTAGCAAGCAGGGCAGCCCTGCACAGGAAAGGAACCCCCAGTACTGCCCATGGGACTAAAGGAACCCATGGTGGGCAGCACAGACTGCCCCAACAGAATCCACCAGTAGTAGGGGAAGCCACTAGTCCAGGTACACATCCATGACCTAGGATGAAATGTTTTGAATGCAACCAGTGGGGCCATGGGGCATACAGATGTCCTTGGAGGCAAGGTGGGGAACCAAAGGTGAGGGAGCCAGTAAGTGGGAAAGACAAAATGCCAACAGTTGTCATGAGACAACAGGGGTATGGAACTACCATCCTTCAGATGTCCTGAGAGGGAAGGATTTGGATGAGGCAGTACTATGTACTTATGCAGTTACATGCAGTGAGGCTAGGAGGCAAGCATATGAGTCTGGTAGCCTGGGGGAGACCCAGACAGACTGCATACTTGCAGCGAGGACTGCTGAGGTGGTTACTTCAGGGAGTGAGCTATGCTGTAGCAGTGAGACTGAATGTGAGCCACAGCTGCTTGTGGATACTGATGTTCCCTTGGACAGGGTAACTGCAAAGGTAGAGGTGAGTAGTAGTACCCAGGCTGACAGTGAGGCATCACTGTCAGAGGATGCCAGACTTCCTGTGGAAGGGGAGCTGGGAAGGGTTACCAGGAAAGACTTGAGACAGGCTCAGCACTCAGACCCTACATTGCAAGGCCTGTGGCAGGTAGCTAGGGAGGCACATGATTCTCAAGGGAGGGGGGAATATGTATACTGGAACAAAGGGTTACTGTACAGAGAGTGGACCCCTGAGGGAGGGCTAGAAGGTGAGAGAGTAAAGCAGTTGGTAGTGCCTAGAGCTTACTGTCTGGCACTTCTAGCCGTAGCCCATGATATTCCCTTTGCAGGTCATGTGGGCATAAAATGTACAAAGAGGCGTATTATGCAAAACTTCTATTGGCCTGGAATTTCCAGAGATGTAACAGGGTACTGCAGGACCTGTGAGCAGTGCCAAAAGGTGAGAGCTCCTTTGATGCCTTTGCCTGTGATTGAGGAGCCATTTCAGAGGGTAGCTAACGATATTGTGGGTCCTCTGAGTACCCCAAGTTCCACAGGGAAAAAATATATCCTAGTGATGGTAGATTATGCTACACAATACCCTAAGGCAGTGGCTTTGTCCTCCATTGAGGCAGAGAAGGTGGCAAATGCTTTGCTAGAGATTTTCAGCAGGGTAGGTTTCCCAAAGGAAATATTGTCTGACAGAGGTGCGAATTTTATGTCAGACCTGCTGGCTTGTCTGTGAAGTCCTGTGGGGTGAAGCACATGAAGACCACCCCTACCATCCTCAGACTAATGGTCTTGTTGAGAGGTTAAACTCGACAATCAACTCCATGCTACGGGCATTTGCAGATCAGTTTAAGAGGGAGTGGGACAAATATTTGCCCCATCTGTTGTTTGCTTACAAAGAGATTCCTCAGGAATCCATAGGTTTTTTACCCTTTGAGTTGCTGTATGGACATAGGGTGAGGGGACCTCTAGATTTAATTCGAGATGAGTGGGAAGGTGAGTGTGAGTCTCACAAGGAGTCTGTTGTGGCATACGTCCTAACCCTCAGGACAAGACTCAGGGAACTCATGGGCTTGGCCCAGGAGAACCTGGCAGAAGCCCAACAACAGAAAAAGGTGTGGTATGACAGGAATGCTTGAGCTAGAGAGTATACTGTAGGGCAGCAGGTGATGGTTCTCATTCCTGTCAGACACAACAAGTTGCAGGGAGCTTGGGAGGGACACTACAAGGTGGTAAGAAAGGTATGTGATGTTAACTACATGGTGGAAGTGCTAGGCAGATGGCAAGGGCACAAATTGTGCCATGTTAACATGATGAAACCTTACCATGATAGGGAGGCCCTTGTGCTGAGCATTTGCAGTGGACTACAGGAGGAGTCTGAGGGAGATCTGGGGACTGATCTCCTCAGTGAGGCTCAGGCTGACACCTCGGTGAAAAGGGTAGCAATATCCCAGCAGCTATCTCCTACACAGGTTCGAGATATCCGAGCAGTGTTGCAGGAGTTTGGGGGCATGTTCACTGGGAAACCAGGGAGCACCCACCTGGTGCAGCACCAGGTGGATACAGGACCCCAAAGGCCTATCAGGCAGACCCCTTATAGGGTGCCTGAGAGAGTCAAACAGACTCTGAGGGAGGAGGTACAGGAGATGTTGGAACTAGGGGTGATTCAAGAGTCCAACAGTCCCTGGGCCTCACCATTGGTGTTGGTGCCAAAGAAGGATGGCAGCACCAGGTTTTGTGTGGACTACAGGAAATTAAATAGTCACACAGAAGCAGATGATTACATCATGCCTAGGATAGATGTGGTCCTAGAGCAGCTGGGTGGGGCTAAGTATCTTACAACTATTGATCTTACCAAGGGTTACTGGCAGGTGCCCTTGACTGCCAGTGCTAGAGAGAAGTCAGCTTTTGTGACTTCTTTTGTCTTGTATGAGTTCACAAAGATGCCCTTTGGGATGAAGAATGCCCCAGCAACTTTCCAGAGGCTGGTAGATCATATCTTAGCAGAAGCAGGAGGGTTTGCCCCTGCTTACATGGATAATATTGCTATCTACAGCCATTCCTGGCACCACCTTCAGCACGTCAGGGAGGTGCTAGGCAGACTACAGAGGGCAGGGTTGACCATTAAGCCGAGCAAATGTC
This sequence comes from Protopterus annectens, assembly GCF_019279795.1. Classification (NCBI taxonomy): domain Eukaryota; kingdom Metazoa; phylum Chordata; order Ceratodontiformes; family Protopteridae; genus Protopterus; species Protopterus annectens. Next base: position 1,409,584,959 of record NC_056743.1, read on the forward strand.
AGGTGGGTATGGCAGAGGTCTCCTACCTAGGACATAGAGTGGGGAGTGGTACGATAAGGCCAGAACCTGCCAAAGTGGAAGCTATTTAGGCATGGCCTGCACCTGTTACCATAAAGCAGGTGAGGGCATTCTTAGTGACAGCAGGGTACTACAGAAAGTTAGTTCCCAATTATAGTACCATAGCTGCTCCCCCTGACAGACCTGACAAGAAAGAACAGGCCAGATAAGGTTGTGTGGACCCCAGCATGTGAGCACGCTTTTCAGAAGCTTAAGGAAGCTTTGGGAGTACTCCCTGTATTAGCCAGTCCAGACTACAGCAAAGACTTTGTTGTGCAGGTGGATGCTTCAAACTATGGGGTGGGGGCTGTACTTAGCCAGATTTCTTCAGTGGGAAAAGAGCACCCAGTGGTTTATCTCAGTCATAGGCTCCAAGCCAGGGAGGAATGCTATGCAGCTGTAGAAGAGGAATGTCTAGCCATAGTGTGGGCACTACAAAAAGTTCGGCCTTATCTGTATGGAAGAAAATTCACTGTGATGACAGATCACAACCCTCTAACATGGTTAAACAGAGCCAGTCAGCAAAATGCCAAGTTGCTAAGATGGAGTCTGGGGTTGCAAGCATATGATATGTCAGTGCAGCACTACAGTGGGAGCAGCAATGCCAATGCAGATGGGCTCTCAAGACAGGGAATGGGGTGAGGTACACCCAGATAGCACTGACACTCTCAAGCAATGTTTCTCAGGGGGCACTTGAAAAACTTACTTAAGTTCCCCGGGGGGGGGAAGAGATGTGATGATTGGGGGGAGATGGGTGAAAGCTGCCAGCCTAGTTAAATAGAATTTGATATATAATTCTGGCATTTGTAAATAAATGTAAAATACAGGCATGTTTCTTGAGTGTAAAGAATACTGTGAAATGTGGAACTGCAAAATGTGTGACTACATTGCACTCTACTGGCCCAGTGAAGCATGTTGCACCCTTTCATGTCAGAATTCAGTTCCTGGGTAGCTGGATGAAGATTTCATGCCCATTGTTTTAAGGCTAAAGTTTATGACTAGAATTTAGATGTGGAAGATGCTTTATTGCTATGGTTTCTGCTAGCATATACATGTAAAATGTCTTGTATTGTTGTAAGTTTCTGAGGGGTGTTAGATTGCTAAATAATGCAGTATGTGGCTTGAGAACTCAGACCAGGTGTTAAGATGATGCAATATGAATACTAGGAAAACCTAAGTGTTAAAAATTATGTCATTTTGGGAGGGCCTTAGAGACATGTTTGTTAGTAATGTTTAAATAATATTTCTCACAAGAGACTAAAAAGCATTTTGATCTGGATATCCAACTTTTCAGCACTCTGTCTTGTGCTCACATGTAAGTCTTAGCACTGTGATTTCTTGTAGGAATAGTCAAAGCTAGTAAAGATTAATTAGGTATTTTTCTTTGAAATCAGACCTGTCCTACTGTATTATTTTAAGTTTCTGTGTGATCTCTGAACTTTTAGATATCTCTGTGGTGTAGTAGTTTTGTCTTGTGTTTTAATTATTTATTATTAAATATTTTTAAAACTTTCTACCTGTGGCTGATTTATGTAGAGATAAGCTCTAGAGTACATTGCATATTTATAGAGGTTATTGTAATAGGCCACTCTAAATTAAGCCTTGACTGTTAGTCATACTACCATTGGATATTAATATTGCACAGTAATAATTGGACACCCTATTAAGGGCCTTTTAGTAGCTGATGTTATTAACTGGGTGGTGGCAGTAATTACTACCATGTAGTCTGGGTAAAGGGGCACAGTTGGAGATTCTGTGTCAGCCTTTCCCAGGAGTATCTGTGAAGTTATATAAATACTTATGTCAAAGTGTGTGTGTGTGTGTGTGTGTGTGTGTGTGTGTGTGTGTGTGTGTGTGTGTGTGTGTGTGTGTGTGTGTGTGTGTGTGTGTTGTGTCAGCTACTTGGCAGGGGCATGAAGCACTTGATGGACAGAGATGGTACTAGAGGTTTTAGCTTGCCCAATTAGGCTGAGACCTGGACCCTATGGCTATGCCAGTGGGGAGTCTTATTGGGGACCTGGTGAGCAAGGCAGCAACCAACCCCAGACTGACATTCATCTCTGTGTGCACTTAAGGGAAATTGTACTTTACTGTGTGTATTAGTTATCCTTTCCTCTTCTATGAGTCGACCTCCCTGGTGTTAGTGGTGAGGATTGAGGCTCCTTAATGGCTGGGCCAGGGCATGGTCGTCACACTTTGTATAACAGTTTTCGTTTGTTTTTCTAATTTATGATTTGTCCTTGATTCTTTCAAGTTTAGTGGTCCAAGGAAACTCAGTTATCTAAAATGTGGTGTTCCAGCACTATCAGAACCTTGATGTTCTAACTTTATCTTGCTTGATGTTACATCTCTTTACTTCGTTGATGTCCTTCCAGCTGCCATCTGCAGTTATTTTTACAGACTTTGTTTCTCTATAACATACTCCTTTACACGGATACCAATATCCAATTAAGCTATATATGCTTGCCAGCACACTTACTATTTTTCTGCATTTTATACTATTTCTAAATTAACCCATAATATTTCATATCATTTTTCCTGCTTTTTATTCAAGCTAATAATCATGCTAGCAACTGTTTGAAAAGACAGTGTATACTAAATAGAACAGAGTACTAATATGCTTTCAAATGTGCACTGACAAAATGCTAAGAAAATACTGCAAATGTGCTATGAAACTATATACATATGAATTAATATATACAGTTATTAATATATACAGTTTTACAAGGATGTAAGTTTTTGAATTCAGTGTTCTGTTTCTTAACCTGTATCATGAAAGCATGAGCATTTGGCTTACTTATTGAGGAAGTATTTCCTTCTTTGCCTTACATGAACTTTATTGAGAGCAGGACAAATAACTTATTAAGGCCTCTTTTAGTGAAATTCGAACTATTTTTTTTTTTTTTTTGCAGGAGACAAGCCCTCTGAGAACAACTCATGAGAGGGAACAGCAAAAACTCCCCACATACTTATGTATACCAATCCCACATTCACACAACAGAGAGCAAACTCTGCTAAAGTTGAAGATAGCTGTCAGTGAATTTAGTTCACAGCATTAGTGCTTACTGAAAGAGTGTCTTGTCAAGCTGAAAATCCAAAAAAGGAGGAATAGCCCATTCAGAGGAACTTACCGAAGAGAAATGTGTCTGTGAATGTTGGTACATCTATTAGTCAAATTGCAGTGAAGGAAATATAATAGGTCTGTGCTGCTATGCAGTGGACTTTTCATAATCTGGGCAGATTTAACTTAAATTGCAGCAGCATTTATACTTTATTGTTGTGCCAACTGTGGGTGTAATCCCACCCTTACTAAATGTACAGGTGTGTAAAATCTCCTGCGCAGGATAGCCTGACACCTGGTCAGTATACAAAAGCCTAATGATCCTGTATGCACCATTCATCACACTTATGGTTCCCGCACAGAATGTAGGGCATAAAAGGGATTTGCGGATGCAACTACCCATAACTGAATTGCCCCAGAAGAAAACAGTCTCCATAGGACAAAGGAGTCCATGCACATTCAGAAGGAAAAAATGCAGAAGAAAAAAGGGAAATCCTCAGCCAGAAGGGAATCTAAAACAAAAAAATAGAAAAAACAAGAGGGGTGGGAGAGAGGGAGCAAATACTGCAACAGTGAAAAGAAGGACATCTACTGTTGTGGCAAGATTTTATACAATTGTGCTATGTCCTTCTACATCACTTTTGCAGTATTCTACACCAGAACGGGAAGTGGAAAGCAGAGAACAGTCCTCAACAAACAACCCTCAACAAACCCATATAAAATGGTTTCAGCAAAACCTGCTCTGGCCCTAGAAACCATATCCAACTTATAATGCTTAGTAAAGGTATGCACTGAAGACCAAGTAGCAGCTTCAACAATGGAACTGGTGTTCAACCCCTTGAAGAAGACACCAGAAGAAGCAACAGCCTTAATGTAATGAGCTCTAGAAGAAATAGACAGAGATTTGCCATAAAAAGTATCACAAAAGGGAATGTCCTTAGATATCTAGGAGGAAATGGTTTGTTTAGAAACAGATAAAACCCAATGTCCTGGGATAAAAGGAAACAAAAAAGCTGATTGGACTTACGAATGGCCTTATTTTTATTCAAAAATACCTGAGCTGTCTGTGCTAACCCAAGATAAGCAGGATCTTCTCACTAGAATATTAAAGTGAAGGGAAATGGAAGGGAGTTGCATACTGACTGATTTAAGGACAACTCATTTACTACCTTCAGCATAAAAGAAGGATTAGTATGAAGGCACACACTGTCAAGCTGAAAAAAAAAAAAAAGAAGGAATGGCCAAAAGTGCCTGGAGCTCAGAAACCCATTGAACAGAAGTAAGAGCAAGCAACAAAAAGGTCTTCCAGGTATAATGTCACAAAGAAGCAGAATCTGCAGGCTCAAAAGGAGCCTGATTCAATTTTTTCAAAATAAAATTAAGTTCCCAAGGAGAGGAATAGGTTTCCTTGGAGGCTTAATATGCAGGACACCTTTAAGAAACTGTTTGACCTCAAAATAAGAAGCCAAAGGAGGCTTCAAGGACAGGCAAGCAGAAATGGCTGACAAATGGGCCTTCACAGAAGAGCAGACCAGTCCAGACTGCAGCAACTGACACAAATAGAGGACCAGAGGGCCACCAACTGAAAAAGGGTCCTGGTTACAAGCATGGCACCAGAAAGAAAATCTTTTCCATTTGGACATACAAGATTTTATGGTTGAGGGTTTCCTTGCTTCCTGAAAAACTCAGAGCATGTCCTCAGAAAAGAGGTGCCTGAAATGGATCAAAACCATATCACCGACAGTGTCAGTTCAAGAGTGGACAAGTGAGAATGGATGACAGACCACTTGTCCTGTATGAGGAGATCCAATCAGTGAGGTTACTTGTGGTGATTGCCCCTGGCCAGATGCATTAAGAGGAGGAACCAGTGCTGTTCTGAGCAAAAGGGACTCACTAGCAAGACTTTTGGGGAGTCCAGCTGAATCTTCTGCAGGACTCTTAGAAGTAGATGAAGAGAAGGGAAAGTATAAAGAAACATCCCCTTTCAAGGAAAAGAAAGGGTGTACATCTTCCACACCAGATGGCATGGCACTCTGGAAGAGAAGAGAGGAAGCTGTCTGTTCAGAGGGGATCCAAAAAAATCTACCCGAGGAATAATCCACTAATAGATAAGGTCCAGAAACATGTCACTGTGAACCATCCATTTGTAGGCCTGTGTTTAGGACCTGCTCAGACAGTCTGCCACTAGATTGTGCTCTGAAGGAATATATACTGCCTAAAGAGTTAATTGATAACTGAGAGCCACCTCCCAAGCATGAAGAGCCATCCTACAGAGGAGGTAAGATTTTGTGCCTCCCTGCTTTTTGACATACCACATTACTGTAGTGTTGTCTGTGTACACCTTGAAGGGGCCTGGAGAGAACATGGGGTGAAAAGCTTGATGGGCCAGAACAGAGTTCTCATCTCTTTGATGTTGATATGGTCCAACTTTTGATGGAAGGGGGGCAGAGATCCTGAACTGACCCAAAGAAGCCCCTCACCCCATGTCTGAGGCATCAGTAAACAGTTCTTGAGAAGGGACTGGAGGCTGAAATGGCCGGCCTTGGTTGAGAGCAAACTATTTAGTCTACCATTCCAATTAGACAGGGAAGGAGAGGTACAGTGAAATCCAGAGGGTAACAATGCTTGAGGTACCACTGAAGCTTCTGCATATGCAGTCTGGCGAGAGGGAGCATTGGAATAATTGATGCCAAGTATCCCAGGGTCCTAAGAAACTCCCTGGCTGGCATGGCAGTCAGCGGAAAAAGAGACTGAAAGAAGGCTGTCAATGACAAAATATTTGGAGGTGGAAGGGAGGCCTACATTGGCACTGTCTGAATCCTGCATTTCAGATGCACATGATCTTGAGAGGAGTTAGGACAGACTTTTGAAAGATGTTAGTGATCCCCAGACTTTGAAGAATAAAGATGGTGAACTCCATATCTTGTAACAGACAACTGGGTGAAGGTGCCTGAAGCAACAGGTCATCTAGATGAGGAAAACTTGAATGCCTCAGAGCCTGCAGAATGCAGTCACAGGAGCTAGGCATTTTGTGAATACCCTTGAGGCAGTAGAGAGGCCAAAGGGCAAAGCAGAAAACTGAAAATGAAAGGAAGACCTAGAGAAACATTAAATGTTCCCGAAAAGAGGGCAAGTAGGGATTTGAAGGTAAGCATCTTTCAGATCCAAAGACACCAGAAAACTCTGGGGTAGGAAAAAAGGAAACAGGGTTTGAAGAGTAAGTATCTGAAAAGAAGGTACCTTGATAAAGGTGTTGAGCAGGGAGAGATCCAAACTAGGTCTCAAGTGCTCTCCTTTCGAGGAATCAGGAACATCCTGGAATAAAAACCCTTTCCTTCTTGGGAAGTGGGGAGAGATAGAATGGTTTCTTGGTTCATCAGGGACTCTAGAACCACAAGAAAATGAGGAATTAGCTTTAAATCAGGTTGAGGAATCCCTGAAAAAAGAAGGAGAGACTCCATACCATGAAGTAACCCTGATAGAAGACAGAAAGAACCCAAAAGTCTGAAGTGATGAGATGCCAAATTGTAAGAAAAGGGGAAAGTTGAAAGGACAAAGGAACCTGGTATGGGGGGGGTCAATTTGTCAAACAGAAGGAGGCTTCTGGGTCACAGAAATCTGAGAAGCCTTAGAAGAGGGATCCCCCTACCACACTTCCTGCCCTTGAAGGCCTGGTGGGGTTGCCTGCAACCAAAAGCAGATCTAGAAGGATAATTCCTCTGGAACTTAGGGATAGGACAGACAAAAATATTTTTGAGGTCCTGCATGACTTTGCCTTTCTCTTGAAGAAACTTACAGGTCAGCAGCAACAGTTCCAGAAAATGTTTATTATCCAAATGAGCTCCCAACAACATGGCCTTAATACCCTCAGGCAGAAACTGGAATTTGTTTCCCTAAGCCATTTAGAAGAGGTAGACGTCCAAGTGCAGGTACTGAAACCCCTTGAGGAGGCTTTAGGGCCATCAAGGCAGAAAACAAACCCTGAGTAAATGGGGGTGGGAACTTCCTACGTGTGATTCTTTCTACTGTCACCAGTTATCAGGGATGTTCCTGATTTTTGCCTCTAATTTTCCTTTCTCCACTATCAGATTTTAGTTTTTGTGACAAAACACTACTACAACCACTAAGCAGGACCAGAATTACAGTTTGTATACAATTAAATCTTCAGGAAGTGCATACTAGTATACCAGCGCTATTATTTTAAAATGTATCCTAGATTTCCTGCCTTTTGTCACTTATTATTGTTTGCTTTGTTCCTCTTTTTTGAGGAGAAATGTTGAGAATATTAGAAATCACTTTTCTGAAGGAAGAAAATTGTAAAAAAAAAAAGCATATAAAAGAACGTGGTGCACAGTGGTTACTTAAACACTAAAGCACAAAATGATCTGCACTGTGTAACACCATCTGCTGGTGGCTGTGATCAAAATTCAAGGCAGCTGATCAACAGCTGAAAAGACATACTAAGCAATAAAATGTGCTCATTTAGTGCATCAGTACATGATAATCAGCTATTTATCTGATATAGAACAAAGTCTGACATTTGAGTAAAATACCTATTTTTCTATCCAAGTATGCACATTAACTTATAAAGAAATTGACATTTGTAGTCTAGGAAGTAGCACTGTTTGTAATGAAAGTCAGACACTCATTTATCTAGTTTCATGTGTCAGCACCACCTTACCACCATGAAGATGGTCTCTGCTCAGTGGCTTGCCTCATTTAAATAACAAATTATAGTTGCTGTTTCGTCATTAGAATCCTTGCGCATCAAGCACTGTAGTATCTGAGAATGTGCCAATATTTATATACTGAGCTATCTTAAACATTGTCATTTTCATTAATTTATGTGATTTGTTTTAATAGTCTTTGCACTACCTCCCACTGCTGACCTAAAATGTTTCTGATTTACTGTACCACATGGGCTTAGAAAGGTCAGCAACATAAAACCACAGATAGAGAGCTGGCTTTATAGCCTGCTCTGCAAACCTGTATTCCACTTCTCCATAAGCTCACACAAGGCCTTCAGTTCTTGCACATTTATGCTTTCATACACCTGAGATGTACGAAGGAAGAATCACTTCCCATTAATTATCTTCCTGTATGCAGTGGTCCCAGGCTTCCTTAGTAGCTAGCATGGCATTAATATGTCCCAGAGTTATCATCATCATTAATCCACTTTATTTGATTTTTTTTTTTTTTGTTATTTTGGGGTTGGAGTGACTTATCAACTGCTGCTACCTCTCTTGATAAAGTTCCACTCTCTTACCTTTTTTAACAGTCATGCCCGATTGTCACAGAACTTCTCTCATGCAATTCATCCATCTCTTTGTTGAACATCCTCGTTTCTTCTTCATTTTCCCTGTTTCTCACAAATCTTCTTTACCAGATTGCCTTTTTCTTTCCTGCACGTGTACCTGAACCACTGTAATCTGTTCTCTTTTATGCTCTCTGCAATTGGAGCTACTTTAGCTTTTGCTCTGATTTTCCATTTTCTTGTCTGTCCCACAACATTCAGCCTACCAACTGTCTCAGGCGCTTAATCTTCACCGCCTCTATTTCCTCAAGTGCTCTGCCTTCACTGCTCAGATTTCAGTACCATTCAGCAGTACTAGCCTCCCCACGGTTTTATATACTTAACTTTTTAGCTTCTTTGTCATTCTTTTCTCACACCTTACCCCAAACACTCTGTGCCAGCTGGCTGCATCATCTATTTTTCTAGTTTTGACCTTCTGCTTCATACTCACCTCTCCCATATGTATGAAGCTCTTAACCTGTTCTGCTGTTTTCCTTTTTATCACAATTATCTAGTTCTTCTGATTTTCCTCATTTGATGCCATGACAACAGTCTTGTCTGTACTCAGTTTCATCTCCCGTTTCCTTAGTTTTGCATTCCATTCCATTCCCTTATCATATACTGAAGTTCTTATTCAGGGTCTGCTTGTAGTGCCACATATGTCTGCATACAACAGCTTTGTGGATTTGCCCCTCTGACCTGTTTACTAATGCTGACCATCACCAGCATGAACAGCAGTAACCTCAGAGCTGAACCCTGATGCAATTCCACTCGCACTGGGAACGTTCTCTGAGTCCAAACACTGTCCAAATGTGTGACATTGGATCCTTGTATAGCATGCTGTTATTCTACCAATGTTTCTGGTACCATGAATCATCATAGGACTGGCCAAATCAGCTTTCTTGGGACATTGTCATATGCTTTCTCCAAGTATAGGAGTGCTAAGTTGGACTTATTCCTCATTTCAAGCTTCTTCTCCACTATCTAGAAACAATGGATCAGTTGTGCTGCATCCTGATCAAAATTGGAACTGTTCTCCCTGTTCCCTTCTTACTTTTTACTACTTGACACAATTATCTATCACATTCTGCAGCACATGCATGCAATATGACAGTAGTTTGATACCTCTGTATTGCCCACGGTTGTTCTTGAACACTTAACCAGAATGCTTATTCTCCAGTCATTTGGGATATGCCTTTCTCCCATACTGCTATGAGAACCCTCAAGAGCAATATCTCTCCTGACTCACCCAACATCTTAATTATATCTGCCATATCTTCATCTGAGCCTGCTGTTTTCCCAGACTACATTTTCCTTTTTGCTGTCCTTACTTCTTCTAGGGTTGGTTCTCCTTACTCTTTCATTGTAGGTTATGTATTGGGCAATATGGCTTCTGTGAGGTTTTCTTCATTCAGCTGCTTCTGGAAATACTACTTCCATCTTACTTTGATGTACTGTGGACTCTAGAGTAAGTTGTTGCTGGCATTCCTTATGAATGGTGTCTGATGGCTATCTACTTTATCTTTCTGTCTGCCTTGCAACCTTATAGAGTTTCTTTGTCATGTCTGTTGAGTCACTTTCCAGAAGCTGGTAGAATGCCTCTGATGCCTAGTTCTTTGCTATTGCAGCTGGGCTTTTAGCCCCTTTGCTAGTCAAGCAGTATTCCTTCTTATCCCAGTCAGTCTTATCTATCTTCTGTGTTTTACCAAACTTCTTTCTTTTGATAACTTCCTAGACTTTTGTATTCCACCACCAGCTTTCTTTATGCACCTTATTTCCATACCTACTTCATCTCCACCAATTGCCTCTTCGTCCTAAGGCATTAGTGCACAGAGCATTACCTTGAACTCTTGTCTTTCACTCCAGTCAAGTACCAGGCCATTAGCCTAGTCTGTTGACCTTAGAGCCTCTTCTGACCACTGCTTTCAGCTGATTTTGGCCACCAGTGCTTTATGCTGTGGGCTAACTGTATCACTGAGGGTGACATTGCAATCTCTGATGCTACCCAATTGCACTTTCCTTACTAGGAGGAAGTCTACATGAGTTGCATGTTGACCACTCATGCATGTGATCTTGTGACTATCTGTGTTGGCAAACCATGTGTTGGACATCATTAAGCCATTTGCCAGACAGGAGTCTAGAATAACCTCTCCTTTTTATTGCTATTCCTCCATCCATATGGACCCAGGCAGTTCTTATATTCTGTTTTGTCTGTCCTAATAAGAGATTAGAGATCCCCTATTATCAACACCAACTTTTTGAACTGCTTTATCTACTAGGACCTGCAACTGCTGCCTGAATGCACTATTTTCCTTGCTATCACAACCCTGCAGTGGGGCATAGGCTGAGATTATGAATACTGACCTATTTTAACACTAAAATATGATTGCCAAAAGCCTATCATTAACTCTGATGACATCCTTCACTGCCTTGGAAGACTCTCCCTCACCACAATTCCCATACCACAAAGCCCAGAAACACACATCAGTGACTCACAGTTAGAGCATATGGCACTAAAGTGACAATCCTGAGCCTGGTACCCTCATACAAATACATCAACATGCTAGCACAACACACACACACACACACACACACACACACACACACACACACACACACACACACACACACACACAAAACTAGGGCACCAGGACATCATCAGCACACCCCTCAATATCAGATGAAAAATGTACAGTAGTCAGCATAATTTTACAATTCAGTTGCAGGATAAAATACAATACAGATTGCATGGGGCTTATTCATATTAACGAACACATTAATAGAGGTACTTCTTTTGGTACATTAAGTATGATTGTGTTGTGCCTGCATCTTACAGCTTCAGGGAATTATATACATTTGGCAATGCACACACACATAGCAGGGGAAGCACTTCCAGAGGCCATAGCAAGGATAACAGTGCATGTACTTGAGGCAAAGTGCTTTTAAGGCAGATGTCTTGTCACTAGAGTGTTGATCAAACCTCCACTTGGCTGAAACACTCTCTCTGTAATCATCTCTAAAGATATATAGTTACACATTCATTCATTCAATCCCAACATTCATTCATTATTTTATTAGCTTCTTAAATCAAGTTAAGGGTCAGATGTGAGCTGGAACCTATCCTAGCACTCACTAAGAACAAAGCAGAAAAATTAATTTTAGATAGTACGCCAGTCTGTTGCTTGACACACAAACACAAAAACACACACATACCACTCTCAGAAATTCACCTATAGCATGTCTGAGGTGGAAGAAAATCAAAGCACCCACTGATAACCTGCATGGAGACCAGGAGGACATACAGACTCCTCACAAAAAGAACCCAAGCAAAGAACCAAACTGGAGAACTAAGAGGAGTTTGGCAGCAATGCTAAATACTACTCCAGCTGCAGTGGTGGTGCTGCAGTAGTGTTGTCGCCTCACAGTAAGACATTGTCCTGTTCGATTCTCAGCTAGAGCATCTTCTGTGTGGAGACATGCGTGAATGGGCGTACCTTCATTGAAGGTTGTGCATCAGGGCCGGCAACTCGGCAGATAAAAATCTTCTGCCAATCATTAGCAGACTGGAGTTCCGCTGTGGCAACCCCTAACTGGGAAAAAGCCGAAAGACACAACAACAACAACAACTAAATACTACTCCAATGTGCCACATTTGTTAATTCTGCATGAAAAAAATCTGGAGGTTTTGCTGTAATAAATGTGGAGTAGCAATGGGGGCTCAAGTAGCTCCAGTGTTTGCGAATTTGGTTTTATGCTGGTGGGAGCAACAATTTTTGAAAAAGATTCCGCTTTTTAGTAATGTATGCTTTTATATAAGGTACATAGATCACTTGTTTTTTATTTGGGCAAGTGATACAATGACAGTGCATGAATTTTTAGAACAGGTCAGCAACAGCATTACATGGTTAAATTTTGTCCTGAGCAATATGGGGACATCAGTTCATTTTTTAGATGTAGAAATCGGTTTAAACATCCAAGAAAAAAAGTTTTCCAGTAGCATTTTCAGGAAGAGTACATTTACCAACAATTATTTACATTATAACAGTTTTCATCCCCCTTATATGAAATTTTATGTATTCCGAGGCCAAATTATTAGATTAAGCCGTATAATAAGTAAGAAAACAAAGGTATTAAAAATTTCCCCCAATTTTAAAAGCAGGCTTTTATGCTAAAAATACAGTAGCGAATAAAGAGTTTACTTGTTCTTTTCCTATACCTTTAAGTGTGAAAGCAACATAAATATGACAAATCATTGGAAACAATTGGAAAATCTTGATAGGAAATCAACAGCTTGCCAGAATTGTAGGGAATAAACCAAACTTTATAAAAGAACTCAAAATTTGAAACAATTTTTGGAAAGTTGTTTCAACACAAAGGTGCAATAAGACTTGAATAAGAAAGTAGGAACCTTTCTTTGTAATGGTTGTTCACAGTGTTGGTTTAGTTTATGATGCAGTATGTTCTACGTGTAACCACTTTTATGTAGGTAAAACTACATGTAGATTAGCAAATAGAATTAGAGAACATACTTTTGCAATAAGGAAGAAGGCTAATAGTAATGCATTAGCTAGACATTCACAGATATGTTCAGAATTTAAAAAGTTTCAATTCATGGTAGTGGAAAAATTTAACAAGGAAAGGTCTGTGGATAAAAAGAAAAAAGAAAATAAACTAAGGGTAATGCTGCTCAATGCCAGAAGTCTAAACCTCAAGATGCACGCACTCAAAGCCCTTCTCAGTATGGAGAACATCGATGTCTGTGCTGTGACTGAAACCTGGTTCAAGGTTCCTGAGAGCACCACGGCACTATCAGGTTTTACCTCATATCATGCATTCCGGCCCCGAAAACCCGGACCACACAAAGAAAGGAGGGGGGTATCCATATTCATCAAGGATACCCACACCTCCAGGTTGGTGGCAACGTACGTAGCATCGGAGACCATCCAGGTGCAATTAACCGTAGGAAAAACTGCTCTGCAATTTGTAGCATGTTACAGGCTACCCTCTCAAACTCAGGAACCTCACACAGCTTTCCTGAAAACACTCAAGGGGATAAATGTATCTCCAAACACCATCATATTAGGTGACTTCAACTACCCGAATATAGACTGGGATCATTACTCAAGCCCCAACACTCTAGCCCAAAGGTTCCTAGAGTTCATAAACTCAAATGCCATGGAACAACTAGTCACCATCCCCACAAGAGGAGAAAACATACTAGATCTCATCATCACGAACATGGGGACACAATGTTCAGCACCAGAGGTGTACCCCTCATTGGTGAGATCAGATCATAAACTAATCTCACTGGAAGTCCACATCCCGCCCCCACCCCAGATAAAAAAGACCACAGTGAAAAACTTCTCAAAAGCCAACTTCACACTTCTTAAGACTGGTGTGGTTTCCTTCAAGGCCCCCGAGCCAGCAGAAACCATTACCCAAACAGCTGAATCACTTACAAATGCCTTCTATCAGCACCTCCAGGACTGCATGGATCAGGCAATCCCAAACAAAACAAAGACTCTTTGCACCAAAGGCAAGCACCCAGTCTGGTGGACCCCAGCCATTAACAAGCTCTACAATAAAAGGAGAAAGCTACTACAAGACAGAGCAAAATCCTTAAAAGGGAAGACACCCTTGATCACTATAAGTAAAAAACTATGATCGCTCATAAAATCATCCAAGGCAAATTTTGAAAGAAAAGTCACTAAGGACTCAAAAGACAATCATAAGGCCTTTTTTAGCTATGTTAGAAACCTGGGAGGAAACTCCCAGATATGCTCAGAATTAGTTCAAAATGATGTAAAAATCACTGAACCAACAGACATTGCCAACATACTGGCTGACAGGTTCAGTGCTAATTTCTCCCCCCCTCCCCCCCAAAAGGAGAGATATCTATCCCAGCGGATTGTAGCCTCCCACACATCTCAAATGCTCAGGTGAAAACTGCTCTCTCCAAGGCAAAAAACACAGCATCTATGGGACCAGATGATGTCCCCGGTTGTGTGCTCCACGAACTCAATGAGGAATTAAACCCACTGTTAGGGCAGCTGTTTAATCTTAGCCTCACCTCAGGATATGTACCCAAGGAGTGGCGTACGGCAACTGTGGTCCCACTTCACAAAGGCGGTGCCTCCACTGACCCTGGAAATTACCGCCCCATCAGCTTGACAAGCCTGGTCTGCAAAGCTATGGAGAGGATCATAATGGAACTCATAAATAAAGACATAGGGGACTTACAGACATTGGATCCAACCCAGTTTGGCTTTGTCAAGGGCAGATCATGCCTTTTAAACTTGGTTGATTTTTTTGAAACAGTCACCAAGGCCATTGATGAGGGCAAGGCAGTCCACACAGCTTACCTTGACCTTGCAAAAGCTTTGGACACAATACCCCACTCGGGTATCATAGAAAAACTCACCAACTTAAGTGTAAACCCATATGTCACAAGATGGGTTGCAAACTGGCTAAGTGACAGAACCCACAGGGTCAGAGTGGCTGGAGGCATGTCAGACTCCAAGCCGGTCACAAGTGGTGTCCCACAAGGCTCGGTCCTGGGCCCCCTCTTGTTCGGCATCTACTTTTCAGAAGTGTAGGCAAACACAGGAGGATTGTGGCTGACAAAGTTTGCAGATGACTGCAAATTGGGCGCCATAGTTGAAAACACATCAGACACAGATATCCTCCAGAAGGGTCTCATAGAAATGGATAACTGGTGCCAAAGCCATGGCCTAAAGTTGAACGCCAAAAAATGCATAGTCATACCCTTCGGGAAAAACAAGGTTACCCCTTGCTACCATATAGGTGGCAATCCACTAAGCACAGAAGAGGTTATCAGGGATCTGGGGATCCAGGTTGACAGTAACCTTTCATTTGACACCCACGTTGCCAAGGTAGTTAGGAAAACCTTCTACATTGCCCACCTGATCATGAAGGGATTCACATCTAGTTCAAGGGAGGTCATTGTTCCCTTGTACTCATCACTCATCAGACCAATGATTGAGTACAATGCCCCATTCGGAATGTATCTTACCCGACACCTGCAGCAATTGGAAAGGCCCCAAAAGTTCCTCACCAAAAGGATAAAGGGTCTCAAAAATAGTTCTTATGCTCCCCGACTGAAGGAACTCCAGCTCTATTCAGTTGCATACCGTCTGCTCAGAGGTGACCTGTGCCTAACGTACAAGGCCATGTCTAACCCAGAATTGATGGACATGCTCCACCTCAAAAAATCTAAATCCATAAGAAATACAAGAGGAAGAGACTTAAACCTTAACACAGTTATAAATAGGACGTGCTGGAGGGACAGATTCATCACCCAGAGACTCCCTATGCTGTGGAACAAAATCCCAGTACATGTGAGGCAGAGCACCTCGCTGGCCCTGTTCAAGAGAAATCTTGATCAATGGATGGGAGATCGCAGGTTTACCCCGGGGATCACCTCAGTGTCACTGCTGGACAGAGGCACGGTAAACTAATGGGCATAGTACCATTCAAACTTAAGGGGTGGTGAAAGCCACATAACTTTGGGCTAGGCTTATAAATGCCCTAGGGCAGATAGCCTAGTATAAACCTATGAACCTATGAACCTATGATACTTCTAATGCATACTTAGAGTACTTGGAACTGAAATGGCGAGTTTTTAAGGCCAGACACTATGCCTGGAATTAATGATAAAATTTCTATAAAGTGTTTTTTAAAGTTTAAAAATATTTAAATAGTTTAAACATAAACTGTACATTTTGTATAGAAACATTTTCAAATTATTTTTTTAGTTCACACAACCATTAATGAATGAACCAATGGATATATTTGAGATTAAGTATTTTATTCAAGCATATGAATGAGGATTGAATGCTATTGGTCAGTAACTTAATTAATTAATTTAGGGATCGGTATATAAGTGAGTTGCATTTTTTTGTCATGGGTTTCTGATGAAGTTCTGAGAAATAAAGAACGGAAGTGCTTAAACTTGCATTTGTGTCTGAGTACCACTTTGTTTTTTGGTCGTAATAAATGCTATGTTTTTTATTAAATCTCCCATTGTGTTTATTTTTTTACTAACTTTCCTTACACTCTATACTGTAAATTTTGAATATGATGTTTTTTACTGTATGTTAGGGAGATAAATGGTCTATAATGGGATTTTACACCATTGTTTATTTCTTTAAAGTATTGGAAAACACTGATGGCACATACATAGCCATTAGGTCCCCCCTAGTCCACAAGGTGTTGGGTACATCAAAGGGCTTGCAGTCCCTGAACTCCTCAACTTCCAGGTGGTGTGTAATGCCCAGAGCATTATCTGAAATGTTTTCATATTCCACCCATACATTTCTCATGATTCTTGCATATGACACACATCCAATCAATACCAGAGATTAGTACAGTGGGGGGCTTCTCACAGGGTCATCTAGTTTTATGATGCATACATAAGCTAGTACAGAGGCCAGTACATATGTTTGCTATGCAGGTAGGTAGTAGGCCACATGTAATGTTTTCATAGATGGATGGGTCAGGTTATGCTGAGTATGCATAGGAATCATGACTAATGACCCCACCTGGAATTTTCAGGGTCTATATCATATGAGCGACTCACACAAATTGCAAACGCTCATAATATCTAATGTACCAGACCTTGAACTTCCTATTGTGGGGGGCTGTGCCCCACACCCCCTGCTAAATATATATTCCAACTCCGAGATCGCACTACAGTGAGGAACGGGCAAATATCCCATTCTTCACTGTACCGTGATCTCAGAAAAAGCACTTTGAGGTCCGGTACGTTCAATGTTATGAGAGTTCGCAATTTGTGCGATTCGCTTATATGATATAGACCAAAATTTCCAGACCATGGCAGAGATAGAATATAATACTGTACATGCAGAGAAAAGGAATGTGGTGGAATGTGTTTTCATCCAACTAAAGGGACCTTTCAGCTGATTTGATGCATCCAGTAAGGGACTGCAATATTTGCCTGAGACCTGTATCAGATGTGTGTAGTATGTGCCATGTTGTATAATATGGTAGTGCAGAAACAGGCATAGCAGATGGAAAATATCGGAACAGGGCCCAGCATGTTTATTAAAGCAGAGGCAGAGAAAGAGGGAGGTAAGTCTGTGGATAAACATGCAACAGCAGCAGCAACAGCAGCAGTATCCTTTGCTAGGCAGAGTCAGCTGCAATACAGACAATATAGAATAATATGATGTATGAATTATCACAGCCAGGCTATGAAAGACAGTGCATGGACTGGCCACGCTGTGCATCAGATATTACTTTATCTACTCAGATTAGCGGGTGGGCAGAAAACAGTCATCATCACGTGCACAGGTTGAGGAACACAGTGACATGTGACAGCAGTACTATCATGTGGTACAGGGTTACAGGAGGTGTGTGCAATACAGCTGTAGTCTGGTAGCAGGTTTTGTAGAGTTGTGGATCACATCCTGTAGTGGATGGAATTGTAGCATTGTGAGCACTGACAGTGCAAACTGTGTGGCCTGCAGTCCTGGGAGTGAATGCAGTCCATGGTAGGATGGTGCAGAATAACTTGAGATTGCATATGCACACTGAGGTGGTGTCCCAAGTCAGCAGCCAACAGATTATAATATATTTGGCCCACATAATGGTTACAAGTAGGTGTATTGCTTTTTCAGGCCACAGGGTATACTGATGGTGCAGAACTATGGGAGTGAAGGCTGACACCAGGCAAGGTTCCAAGGGTTGGACCCTAAGGAACTTAGATTGCCATGAAAATTAGTTGTGGCCTCTGTTGCCAAAGCCAATAGAGTTGCTATCTCAGGAATGGTCTGTATCATCAAGGTGTGCTTGGCTTGTGAGTAGACACCTCAGATCCAGACCATCTCACAGCCATGGATAACATGCCTCCAGAGGCAGACCAGAGGCAGCTACTATGCACCTCATAGTTGCACAAATGTCACTGTGCAGGTGCCACATTTTGTCCCATGTGTCATCCACATGATGGCCATGCAACATAATCACCATCTTCACAGTGGTATTGGTGGCAGCTGTATGTGTTTAGAGCACTGCTCTGTGCATTAGATAATTAATACCAAGGGCTGCACCCACCAGACATGACATCATGGCAGCACTGCATACCACCATGGCTTTCCTCTATTATCATAAGTCCACATCAGAAGTTGTGTGTCTCGCAAATGCTGTCAGCATTGGGTATTCTTATATGAGCTGGGTGAGGATTACATTTACCAGGTGTATGCTAAACCTTGGTAAAGCTGGAGGCTGTTCCTTTCCTCCACAGGCTCCATATTTGTATGGGATATGCATGAGCCCTCTAACATTAGTGTCATGACAGTGCCGCTATGCTAAAAACTCCAAACCCAAAGGATGTATAAAATAAAAATCCACAAAATAACATCCAGAGAAGGCACTACAATCAAGGAAATATTTATATTTTGTAGTGCCACTATGTTATCAGACTGTGCTATGTTCACGTTTTCATCACTGCCAGTCATGTTACCTGCTGACATAAGGTATATGCTGTTCTATCGTACTGATTACTCCATCAGTTACACCTTTGAAAGCATAAAGATAAGATACTTGTGGTAGCCTTGAAACATATGCCTAAACCCCCACCATGGCAGGCATACTGGCAGAAGACACAATATGTAGATAGCATGTGGACATATACATATCTTGCTGGGCAGGGTGCTGCAGTTGCAGCCTGAAGGTAACTGGAGGACAAATATATCAAGAGGCTTTATACTGAGAAAGTTCTGTCTCACATACAGTGCAGAGTATGATAAGGAAGTGTAGAAGCTGTTTACTAATCAGGTTCATCCCCTACAGATACTCATGTAGTAGTTGCCAGCTCAGCTGCCAGATTCAGTCCACCATGGCATATGAGAATAAAATCTCCCTCCCCAGACAGAGACACCAGGAACCTCTCCAACTCTGTGAGCTGATTCTGTGTTGGTAGTTAACCTGCTGTGGTAACACATCCTTGCCGTGTCTCTAACTTGTATTTGGCATGCATTACCATATTGGTTAACTTTTGCTGCAGCTGGTGTATTCCTATTACAGCTGCCAGCAGCATTTATATCCTGTACCACTTCCTGAAATATATTGTCTCAATAAACCTTGTCTGTGGATACCTGTGGCTAGGATATGCATGTCATGTGTGTAGAATGATTGCAGTAATACTAAAGTCTCCTGGGAAGTGGAGCTTTCCAGCTGTTGTTATGTATGCTGCTCCTCCCCCATTTGGTGGACACTTTCATGTGCCCTGTTTTGCTGTGACTATTCCACCCGTTTCCTAAATAAACTGCAGCAAAGAGCATGTTAGCATTACATTTCACACCTTCCAACATAAAGTATCAAATTCCTGCACTGCTCTGTACATCCTGTTCCCCACCACCATAATATGCATTGACATGACTTACCTTAAGTATGGGTCCATTGTATGGCTTGTCCTAACCTAAGTATATATAGCCAGTGGTGTGCTCCCAACACAGCTGGAAGTAACTGCATTATATCATAGTGCTTGTCCCCACAACCACATACACCTCTTTCTCTTTTGCTACCTTTCACCATGTGTGCTGAGTGCAGTGCAGGGGTACAGTATCAGGCATTTTATGTTCCTTCATCATGGCTTGTCACCTGTGGCCCTTATGGACAGGGCAGTTTGTAGAAGTCCTAAGTCATGGGTGTATGCCAAAGCCATTCTAGCTTGTGAGCATTGATAATTGGGACAATTGAGGCATGCAATGTTAAGCTGAAAAAGGCTCTAGGTTGATTAACCTAGTAACCTCCAATGATCTTATGATCTCAAAGTCCAGGTTGTCTTTTCTGTAAAGTCTTGATTCCATAGTTTCATATCTTAAATTGGTGTTATGCAAAATAGTATTACGGCTTTATACTGTGCTAACATGGGCCTCCTAGCAGGGCTTTATATTAATGAAGATTCTGTCATACTTATTTCTGCTTGCCCTGGAGCTAGAAACACATTTCCACATTATGCTTATGCACACAGCCTATGACACTAGCTACTCAGCCTTTTGGTAATGTGCTGTTACCACATGAGAACCTCATCTAGACTCTGTCGCAACTTGCTGTGAGGGATGGTAAGTTTGTTTGTGATTTCTTGTATCTTGTGTTGCTTTATTGTCTTCTATTTTGTATATTTGTGATCCATTTTCTTTACACTGTGTTTTATTTGTATTCTGCTTTTAATTGCATATTTAAACTTGGAAATAGACCATAGCTGTTT
Organism: Protopterus annectens; assembly: GCF_019279795.1. Lineage (NCBI taxonomy): Eukaryota > Metazoa > Chordata > Ceratodontiformes > Protopteridae > Protopterus > Protopterus annectens. The sequence continues at coordinate 1,409,605,620 of NC_056743.1, forward strand.
CTCTTGTGAGTCACAAAGAAATTAGAACTGGTCAGTTAAGGTTAATTACCTGTGAGCTGAGTGTGGAGCTAGAAACTAAACTTTCTATTTAAGGAGCAAAATAAAACATTCAAGGCTTTACTAGAAAAGCTCACCAAGACTCTGCCACAACTTGCTGTCAGGGAAAGGTTAGCTTGTTTTTGCTTTCTTGTATTTTGTGTTGCTTTATTGCCACCTTCTGTTTTGTATATTGTTATTTATTTGCTTTACACTGTGTTTTACTTGTATTCTGTTTTTAATTGCATATTTAAACTAGGAAAGAGACCACAGCTGTGTCTCTTGTGAGTCACATAGAAATTAAGTTTTCCCCACCCTCCCACACTGGTGCTGTTGTGTTTTTAAACTCAACTGTCTTTCAAATTGCCTGCTCCTTGTGTTAATTTGACCACATATCATGTTCCCTCTCCTCTTTCATTGGCTATTGTGAGTAAGCACAACATTATCATTTTGTAAAATCACGTCCCTTCAACTATTCAAATTTATTGGCCATCCCACTATATTTCATAGAACCAGAACACAAAGTGCCCACCCCTTCTGATCTATAGTATCTTGATTTTGTGAAATTCATAACTCTCCACTTAGACAGCTAAAGCTTACGTTACCCCCTCTTTCATATCTAACTGCTTAGAGCACACTGCACCTCTTAGGATATTAACCCAGTCTTCCATCTTACCTTTAAAATCTGCAACATTTACTCCAAGACCACAAATTACTGGAGAGCCCACATTCTGCCTCTCAGTAGTCATCTTGGGATTAGTGCTTCTGTTTTGCTCCTGGTGATAGAAGAAGCATAGGAACATTATATCCTGGGGACTTCTGATTACTCAAATGCCTAATAACTGCTTCATAGATGCCAGTTTGGAATTTCTGCTTATGTTTTGCTCCTGGTGAGAGGAGGAGCCAAGTGCATAAATTCCTGATTTTTTCTGGTTATGAAGTGAGTATCTGTGCTTGACCTTCCTGATTGGTCTGGTTGCTATTTAAGGCATTTACCAGGAAAAGGCTACAACAAGCCTACAGACCCTTACATCATCTGGGACAAGACTGTGGATCAGCAAACTGGCTATGGCCTGCTTCTGATCTTGGGATTGGTGCTACTGTTTTGCTTCTGTTGAGAGAAGAAGCAAAGGACCATTGTATCCCAGCAGAGTAAAGCTGTGGTAGGACCAACACTGGTATCTCTCAGGCAGTAGCCATTCAGATAACTCCCCTGTTTTCATCATTCTTGACAAAACAATCCTTTCTTTCAGTAAGTAATGCTTGCTTTGCTTATAACTTCAGAATATTTGTCTAAGTACTTTATCCATAAATCAACAGGCTGTACTTATTATAAAACCACAAAAGAAGAAGTGACCAGGAAATCTTCACCGTTTATTAAAATAGAAATCTTCAGATGACTGCTCTAGCGCCTCGGCTTATCCAAGCCTTTAACAGAGTATAACTTGTTTCAAAAACATTTAATTAAATACCATCACAAGCATAAATTAATCAATTAACCTTAATTACTTAATTTATAAAATACTTGAAGTAGTATTGTTTTAAAAAGACAAGTTCATAAAAAACATCTCCAGTTACATTCCTGGTTAAGTCCTGCTGGACTCAAAATATTATATTTTAAAATAAATAAAGATTCTTTTTCCCTTAGCTTCTTTTTAACATCTATTATACTAGAGTTTTTCTTTTCAATACATTCCAAAACAGATACTTGTAATCCACCAAAATCTCCCCCATGTTTTTTAAGGAAATGCAATGCAACTGGGCTAAATTGACTGCCCTTTTTAATATCACAGATGTGCTCTTTTACCCTAGTTGCTAAACTTCTTTTGCATTCTCCAATATAATATTTATTACATGGACATCTCAAACAATAAATGATACCTTCATTATTACAACTATGAAAACCTCTTTCCTGAAATTTTATGCCATTCACTCTTGTGAAAGTCTTAACAAAAGGACAGATACTACATTTTCCACATGGAAAGGTTCCCTGTACAACCATTTCTCCATATCTAATGTTTTCTGGCAGTTGAAACTTTCCATGGACTAAAAAGTCCTTCAAGTTCTTACCTCTAGTATATGAAAATGTCACTTTCTTATTATAGATGTGTATTAGCCGTTTATCTTTTTCTAACAAATCCCATCCATATTTGATTCCTTCCTTAAACTTTTCACTAAAAAGAGTATATTTTGTCACAAAAAATATATTTTCCTTTAAATTCATACTATTCTGATTTTCTCTGCCATTACTACTATTACAAACTGCTTTTTGCCCATATCTTCTTAAACTTACTTTTTTATAGCTTGTTGAATCTTTTTAGTTTGATATCCTCTGTTTATAAACATTTCCGCAGTCTTTTGCATTTCTTCTTCCACATCTTTTAAATCACTACACATTCTATTTATCCTTAACATTTCTCCAAATGGTATTGCCGCCATTATATGTCCTGGATGGCAACTATCTCCATGTAATAAATACTCGCTTTCTTCAAATGTTCTATATATTTTAGTTCTAATACTGCCATCCTTCCTACCTTCAATAGTTAAATCCAAAAAGTTAACATTATATCCTAGTTGTATACCATCAAATTTTATCCCAAATTTATTATTGTGAAGATCCTTGATAAATTCCAGGACAAGTTTGGATCCCCCCTTACACACAAAATATTAAATCGTCAATGTATCTGTAATATCTCTCCACATGTACATTTCAAAATGTACTGTTGTAAATATATAAATTTTCAAACAATACCATAAATAAGTTTGCGTACATGGGGGCAAAAGCTGTCCATTTATCCATAAATCAACAGGCTGTACTTATTAGTGCCCCCCAAATGCTTGGCAGTGCCCTGTATAGCCACAGACACTTTGAGTTAACATTTTTCCTGTAAAAGCACCATTGAAATTTCTCCAATACATAGTTGCATGCAGAACAACTAGTTTGCAGTGACAAGCACTGACCCCAGAGTTGCAAATCAGAGTTCCGTTTGGTGATCGTTCTTCTGTTGTCTTTTTGCAAATCAGATACTGACATTACTTTACATTCTCACTACAACTGTCTAATCAATAAGAAAGGGTCTGTTGCCATGGATATGAAAGTTTCCACTATCTCCATTACCAGCTGTGTGGATATGGGCATCCTAAAGCAATATAAAAATTGCCTCATGTTTACTGACAACTAGTTAATTCTCAAACAAACTGATACAGTATGTGAGAGAAGTATTTACACAATCTCACCATAGGCAAAGCTCTCACATAAAAGCACTACTAATGCCAATAGGGTTGTCAGTAGTACAAACGATGCTCCCATCACACACAATTCAAAACAGGAACATAGACTGGCATATGCTGAGGCATTTAAACATGACCTTCCTAAACTCCAAATACCTCCTAGATGAAGTACACATAAAAACCACCCGCAACAACCCTAAATGTACACTTTCAAAACAACACTCACATCAACACATACAGCTGCATCTCAGGGAGCATCTCCATCTAAGTCCATAAGGCAAGTCACCATAGGATCCAACATTCTAGTCATTGGAGACTCCATTATGATAAACACTGATGTCCCTCTCACCAGACTGAGTAAGGAGAAAGTCATGGTCAGTTGCATATCAGGGGCCAGGATCCACCACATTATGCACACACTCAGGTCATTGGACCACAAGTACCAGTATAACTCAGTCGCATCTATATTACATCGAAGCTTTAGTTAATCGAATAACTAAAGCTCGATCTTGTAATATCGAAAGCCAAAATTGTCAAGCAGCCAATTCAACCAAGGGAAACACTTCCCTTGGCCAAATCAAAAAAAAAAACCTTTACATCCGAAATCAAGTGGGGGGCTTCACCCCCACACCCCCCCACCTAAATATACAAACTCCGAGATTGCTCCAAATTGGAGAAACGGACATACTCCACATAATGGCCAAGGAAAGTGTTTCCCTGGGTTAAATCAGCCATTCGACAACTTATGGTTTTGATATTACAAGTTCGAGCTTTAGTTATTCGATTAAGTAAAGCTTTGATCTTGTAATATAGAACCACTCAGTCATAGTCCATGTGGGTGTAAATGACTTAAGACGCACCTTCCTAGACTATATGAAGAACATTATCATGGAGCTCTCAGAATGTGTCTCAGGCTTGTATGAGCCTTGCACTGAGCAGAATTTTACTTTCTCCAAGGATGATGCCACAGTATGAACAAAAGATGACTGACTTTAATAATTGGCTTAGTTTCTGGTGTAATTCTATGGGGGTGCAATATTTGTCAGCATGGAAGGAGATGGTCAACAGACCACACTGTTTTGCCAGTGATGGTCTGTACCTCTCCCCTCTAGGCTTTTGAATATTATCTAAAACACTGTCCTCACCTATAGTGCCTTTTTTAGGCAATGCCAAACTGAAAATACTTCTAACATAAAACAAAAACAAAAAAAAAACAAAATGTAAAGGTGTTAGTCTAAACAAAAAACTCCACTCCCTAGAAGCTGTCTTCACAGTAGAGAATGCTGACGCTTGTGCAGTCACTGAGAAATAGTTTAAAGCTGCAGAGAAAACACCAATAGTACTAGGTTATAATGCCTTCCACACATTTAGGCCAGCTATTTCACAGGCGGAGACTAAAGGTTGAGGTGTCTCTATTCACATCAAAGATAAATATACTTCAAGGCTGGTCAAACAGGACAATGTACTTGAGCGTCTCCAAGTTCAAATCACAATAGGCAAAACCCAATACCACTCCATTGTAAGCTATAGGTCCCCCTCTTTAACCCAGGAAACCCATAGTATGTATTTAAACTTATTGGAAACACAAACCATCCAACCCAATACCATATTCATGGGTAACTTTAATTACCCCACTTTTAACTGGGAATCGTATATGATATGAAATGTAGAGGCACAGAGATTCCTGGATTTTGTAAAACAAAATCCCTGGACCAGATTGTCAGTATACTAACAAGAAGTGCAACCATGCTGGATCTGGTCCTGACTAATACGGGGAAGTGTTGCACACCCTTTAGTGTAATGTCTTCTCTGGTAAGGTCAGACCATAAAATGGTATCCTTTGACGTAAAAATAAAACTTGGAAATCCAGCTAACCCTGGAATATTCAGTGACTACTCTAAGGCTAACTTCCTACTATTAAGTGATAACCTGGCAAACTTTCTAGTCCCATGAACCCTGAGAAAACTGCTGCCTATGCATAACTATTCACAGAAATCCTATTACAAGTATGTTAATAGCTGCATAGAGGCAGATGTACCCACCAGGAAGAAGTGCATAACTAACTCAAAAAATTAGCCACGTGGAATCACAACATCAACAGGCTGTATAACAGAAGGAAAAAGATCATGGCAACAATTAGGAGGTGCAACACCCAACAGGATAAAAGCACTCTCTTCAAACAAAACAAATAACTCAGAGGACAAATAAAATTTACCAAAGCCAAATTTGAGGTAAATTTGGCCTCCCAGGCCAAGGACAACCACAAGGCATTTTTTAGGTATGTCCGCAACTTCAAAGGCGATACACAATTGTGTGCAGAGCTCATCATAAATAGAGCCACCTATACTGAGCCAGAAGATCTAGCAAACCTAATGGCTAACAAATTCAGCTCCAACTTTACCCCTCTCCCCGAATCAACTTTCCCTCAGAAAATACCAACAAATGTAACCCCCTGCTATCACTTTGGAACAGGTCCTTAATGCTCTCGCCCTCTCTATGGTCAGGAATACTGCATCAGTGGGCCCAGACAATATACCAGGATGCCTTATAAATACCATGAAACAACACCTAGCAGACCCTCTGGAATTGCTATTTAACTGTAGCTTCCAAACAGGCTTTCTGCCTCATGAATGGAGAACAGCAACAATCATTCCTCTGCACAAAGGTGGGCCATCTATAGATTATGGAAATTACAAACCCATAAATCTCACTAGTCTCATATGCAATGCCAAGAAAAGAATTATCATAAAAATGATCAGTAATGACATAGGAAACCTCCAGACACTGGAACCAATCCAGTTTGGTTTCATCAAGGGCAGGTCATGCTTACTCAATCTAGTGGACTTCTTTGAGAAGTCACCAAAGCAATGGATGAGGGCAAAATGGACCAGGACTAATGTATGGTACAGAAACCTTTGAAGTGAAGGTACAGCAGTTGCAGAAGTTGAGATGAAGTGCCTGAGATGGATGGTAGGATGTACACTGTGCACAGACAAAGAAAACATCAGAGCAAAGCCGAAGTAGCTCCATTTGCAAAGAAGGTCAAAGAGAACATGAGTGCACAATACATCAAAGACAGGTGACATAGATTACAGTGGTTTAGGTACCTGAGTAGGAAAGAAAAAGAAGACAATCTGATGAAGAGGATTTTAGAGTGACAGGAGAAAGGCAAGAGGAAATGAGGATGTCCAGCAAAGAGATGGCTGGATTGAATGACAGAAGTCCTGTGACGATCAGGCATGACTGTTGAAAAAGGTAGGATAATGGAACTTTATCAAGAGAGGTGGCAACAGTTTGTATAACACTCCAACACAAAGTAATACAAAATCAGATAAAGGGGATGAATCTGGGACATCTTAATGGCATGCTGACTATTAACGAAGCCTGGGGCCACTACAAGCAGAAAGATAATGAAAGGGAAGTGATTCCACCCTCATACATCTCAGGTGTATGAAAGCATACATGTGCAGGAACTGAGGTCGTTGTATGAGCTTAAGGAGGGGTGGAATACAGGTTTGCAGAGCAGACTATAAACCCAGCTTTTTATCTGTGGTTTTACATCGCTGATCTTTCTATGCCAATGTAGCACAGTAACTCACAGACATTTTAGGTTACAAGTGGGAGGGAGAGCAAAGAATGCATAAATAAATCTAATAAATTAAAGAAAATGACAGCATTGCTTTAAGACAGCTCAGTATATAAATGACAGTATCTTTTCAGATGCTACAGAGCTTGATTTTCAAGGATTCTAGTGGTGAAACAGCAAGTGTAATTTGTTATTTAAATGAGGTAAGCTGCTGAGCAGACAGACTTCATGGTGGTAAGGTGCTAACACATGAAACTATATAAAGGAGTGCCTGACTTTCATTACAGCAGTTTTGCTTTCTGACTAACCAGTGAGTGACAATATATTTACATGCTAATGCACGTAATTCGACAGAAATAGAGATATTTTAGTCACTCTGTGGATTTTTTCTCTATCAGAAAAATAGCTGATTATCAAGTAGTGATGTATTATATGGGTACATTTTATTGTTTAGTATGTCTTTTCAGCTGCTGATCAACAGCCTTGTGTTTTGATCCCAGCCAATAGCAGATACTGTTACACAGTGCATATCATTTTGTGCTTTGCTGTTTAGATAGCCGTTATGTACCGTAGTTGTTTATATATTGTTTTACAATTTTCTCAAATAATGAACATATTCAGCTCACTCTATTCAAACACAAACCCCCAGACTTAATACAATCAATGTAGGCATAGTGTAGAGCCTACACATAAGGTACCATGGCTGTGTATGTGGTTCCCCCTTGGTAGTGTGCCATGCATATTAATGATGGCACGTTGCTGAGGGAGAGCCGTGGAACAAGGTTATTGAATCAGTGTAGGGAGTGTGTTACTAACTGTATCCACAGATGAGTAACACACCTCCTGCACTGTGCATTAAAGCAATGCATGTGTATGTATCCTTTTTTTTTTTTTTTTTTTAAGTTTGCAAAGCATGACATGTCATGCAGCAATTGACATGTGCCAGACATCTAAAAATAAAAAAAGGATGCATTTAATTATGAATTCAAAGGTCAAGTTTAAGCATAGCTGAGCGGGTTTGCATGGTACAGAGCAATGCTCAGCAGTGCTTAAATGTAGCTGAGAGGTATATGTAAAAGTATAGCAGAATTCCACACATCCACGTAGCCAAATAGGTAGAGTGACAGCCTTATGTGCAGTAGGTGCAGGGTTTGAAATCATGGAAAGGCTATTAGGCAGTTATTTTCCAAATTATGCTAATTTTTATTAAAGTCCTGCTGTGCTGCACTCTGCTAAGCTCTGCTAAGCCCTGCTAAGCCATGACAAGCACTGCTTAAATATGGGATGTTTTAGCAATGCTTGGCACTGCTTGGCAGCACTTGGCTGTGCTTAGCAGGTTTGCATACTGCTAAGCACTGCTCAGCATTGCCAGTTTAAGTTCAAGCTCAGTTGAGTTGCACTGGTTTGTGCAGTGCTAAGCAATGCACTGCATTTTTAAATATTGCCCAATGGTTTTAACGGGCAGGAAAACAGGCTATATTAAGCTCAACAAGCAGGAATACAGCATAACCAGTTGCAGTTTGAACTGTGCAGTAACTATGGCAGGTGTTGGAGAGGGTGTGCACTTCTGGGCACAGCAATGAGGTATTCTGGAGTCCAGGTTCATGGCTGGAATCCTAGTGAAAGACCATGAGGACCGACTGCTGTGGGGGGCAGTTCCAGGACTCACAGTACAAGGTGGAGGCCTGGGACCATCTGGCATGCAATCTCACCAGTGCTACAGGTATCCGCCGCACACGTGAGCAGGTCCGTTACCACTATGACAACCTTAAGTGTTGGAAGGGGGATCTTCTGGACACCTGGGTCTGGGATGCTCAGACTGGGAATGCCCCACAAGTTTGTAAGTACTGTAATCATTGTTTTACCTATACCTAATCTGAATGTTGGATAGACAGATATGCATAATGGTGTGCTTCTCTCCCTACAGCTGCAGAGGAGAGAGAGCACGCAATGTTGCGGCACATGGGGGCACCTAGCCAGGTTGTGCTGTGAGGTTTGGTGAGTAGGGATATAACTTGTAATCTATAGTCATATAAGCAACAAAGAGTAAAGCATTAACTGCCAATAGGTATATACAGTTTTGATTGTATTGCAGATGAATGTGGTCATAGACCTGGACTGCAATAAGTGACTACTGCTAAATGTAGTGCAATAAGCAGGACAGAGTAAGGCATTAACCTTGATAATGTAAATGAAATAAAGTCTCAAATGCAATAACTGTGGAATTAAAGCTGTATTGCAACACCTACAGTACAACTAGTGCTGTGCAATAAAAATGTGAAACTATAGCAGTAACTGCATGAAGGTACCAGTAATAAAGCTGTGTTGTGCAAGTTGTGTGTAAATAGGGCTGTTTTGCATGAAATCAAATATGACAACTGTTCTTGAATAAAAAAATAAAACAATACCAGTCTCTCTCTCAAGGTATATCTCATATAGAGTGTTCTGCAATAAGTGTAGAGTCACAGCCGTTTTACTACAAATGAATTATTACACCTGTTCTGCAATAACACATGAATCTATAGTAGGGACACCCACAGTATATTGTGTATATTAGGATTGTCTTGTGTCAACCATTGCATTTCAGCTATATGCATTCAGGTTCTGAAGTATGGTGTTGCAGGCAAGTCTAACAGTGTAATAGCTGTAGACTGTATATATATATATATATATATATATATATATATATATATATATATATATATATATATATATATACTGTCTGCAAATGTATACGGGTGAGATAGCCAAGCCAGTAATCTGATATGGTGTGTAGACTTCACAGATATTTCTACCCACTAACAATATTGTGTGTACACCTGCATTTTATGTAGTAATGTATAGGTTACATAGTATCTCTGTAATGTAGAAATTGCATGCATGTGTGTCCAACTGTCAATGCAGTCTACTATAAAACTGTTACAACTATTACCAGGTCTTATTTAGTTTCCAGGTGAGCTCTAGGAAAACATCAGTTAATTAGTAGTCAACAGTGACTCAGTAGCTCAGTTTGTTAAATGCTCCGTATGAAGTACATTTTAGCAGACACAGACCAAGGTTCAAATCCAGTAGCATGTGGTAATAAATAGTACTGAATCAGTTATGTAATGATAACAGATTTTCTCTCCGCAGGAACTACAGGTAAATAGGCGAGGTAGCCCATATTATGTGTATATAATTATGTGTACAGATGTTACAGACTGTTAAACTCAGTGACAGGCATGTGATAATAGTGCCTACAATAAAGGAAATAAGTACAAGTTGTAATAAAATTAAATCAAGAATTAAAATGTATAATCTTGGTATGGCTGTATGACTGGAGTGACTCTCACATGTTGCTGCATTCAATTGTACATGCCCTCTGCAGTCACTAGTATTGTTATGTATCTCCATGCCTGCCAAGCAAGGCATGATAGTTATTTATTCTCTATACTGTACACATACATGTCTCTCAAGTGCCACGCTGTCATGGAATGTAATTATTGTTGTGTAATCCCTCTGCCAACAATGTATCACTGACATGATGGATGTCAATAGCAAAGTAACAGAACATCAGCCCACAGAACACCTTGGTAGTTATATAGGTCTGCATGATGTACAAGTGTTCTGTGTAGTTGTGTACCTGCAGGTGTTACTGCCTGTCCCATACTGTCCCATGCAGATAGCTTGAGATGCATGTACATGCTACAGCAGCTATAGGGCACATATACACATAAAGAAAGGACAGACCTGTAGACTAGATAATAGTACTATTGTTAACTATATAACTTATAATGGTGTTAATGGACTGTATTTCTCTCTGTCCCACCCCTTATCTTCATATATATTATTGTTATTCATTGGTTATTTATTTATTTATTTATTTATTTTACATTTGTTGACCGGGCTAGTCTAACTGGATACATGTCCATTTTCAGTAGAGGCCCAAGCATAAGCAATAACAATGTAAAAAAAAGGAAACAAATGTAATAAAGTCATATAAGGTAACAATACTATGGTAACATTGGTAAAAGGAGAAAAGTAAAATGGCATTAAAAAATATTGACTATAAACATTCAGGTAAAAGTTAAACTAAATATAAATAAACAAATGCATTAGAGAGAATTAGGGTATGTGTAGAAAGATTAAAGTTCTTAAATGTTATCATATTACTAAGATTAAAGCAATTAAGAGAAGTAACTAGTTTTGGAGGCAAAGAGTTGGGGGGGAGGGGTAGGGTAAGAACAGGAGTGAAATAAAAGTTTCAGTCTGGGTTTGCACAAGGTCAAAGCCACTTAGTTTTTAGATGTTCTTTTATGTGTTTTTTTGAATTGAGATTCAGATGCTAGGGTAGATAGTTCAGGAGGGAGCTGATTCCAGTTTTTCCCTATAGTGTTTGAGAAAAGTGAATCACCAGCTTTGTTGTTAGATTTAATTGAGGAGACAAGGAGTTTATTTGCAGAATGTAGTGTAGCCAGAATTTTATATGGAGAGATCAGATTAGAGAGGATGGGGGTATCATTGGGGTGGTGTAGGATCTTTTGTGTGATAAGTAACTGTTGACAGAGTATATGGTTCTGTATTTCTAACCATCCTAGTTGTCTAAGGTTAAGGCAGTGGTGGGTTTTAAAGTGAGAGCATGTGATGAATCTAGCTATACTATTATAGCAGGTAGAAAGTTTAGAGATGTTGTTTTTAGATAGGTTAGTATATATAGCAGAGGCATAGAAAAGGGTAGAAATGAGGTAGGTTTGTTCGATAGTTTTCCTGGCTGAGGGGGTAAGGAAGGGTTTAATTCTGTAGAGGGTACCAAGTTTTTTGTTGACAGACTTTATGGTGGAGTTAATATGGTTGTCATAGTTAAGATGATTGTCAATTGTGACACCTAGTAGGCGGGTGGTAGTATCTGGTGCTATATTAGTAGCATTATTAGAGGTTATAGAGAAGAATGGAGTGGGTGACTTATGAGTTGGCGTAAAAAGCAGTAGTTTTGTTTTTTTAGGATTAAGGAGAAGGTGATGTTGCATGAACTAGTTTTCTACTTTTTGGAATACAGTTTGGGTTAGGGACTGGAGGGAGGCTATGTTGTTGGAAGTACAGATTAAGGTAGAGTCATCTGCATATTGAATGCAAGTGGCATGGGGTATGTTCAAGTGGAGGTCGTTAATAAATATGGAAAAAAGAAGAGGACCTAAGATAGAGCCTTGAGGGACTCCAGTATTTACAGGAAGTAAGGAAGACAAATTGTTATCCCTTGCTGTCTATTTTGAAGATAACATCTGAACCACTGTAATGCTTGTAGATCGAGAGAATGGTACTTTAGTTTTTCAAGAAGTAGGGTATGATTAACCATATCAAAGGCTTTTGACAGGTCTATAAATAGTGCAGAGGAAAAGGAGTTATTATTGCGGTTTTGTTTATAGTGTCAGTGAAGGAGAGAAGAGCAGTAGTAGTACTATGGAATGGACTAAAGCCATGTTGGCAGTTGGCTAATAGGTTATTTTGTAGAAGGTGGTTGGGTAGTTGTTTGTGAATACATTTTTAACATATGTTCTGCAATAAACGTTATTTTGGGCATGTGTTTTATTATTGTTATGTATTACAATGGTTGCATATTAACATATCTTACCGAATTACCTGTGTTGTAGGCCTTAAGCCATAACTGTCACTGGCATGCTGTTCATATCCTGACTGTTATGTTACTTATTGTTGTGTTCCTTATAATATGCATTGAAATTGATTGGGTTATTTCCAATGTTCTGGCATGCTGTTATTAATAAGAAAATGGTTTATTCATAACTAACCTATACACATTGCTATACTACTATCAACACAGCATGACAGGGTAGGCCAGTTCCTGTTGATCCGCCTACCCCACCTCAGCCAACCATGGCACTAGGTACCAGCGCATCTGGGACCCAGGCTGGTGGTGCCCCCTCTGCTGGCCCTCCACCACCTTTGGATGGAACCTCCTCAAGGGATGGGTCCAACCCTGAGAGCAGTGTCAGAGGGACAATAGTCACCCAGGACTAACTATCAGCTATGGTGCACAGGATAGTTCATAGGAGCTATGAACAACACCTGCACCAGATTGAGGGCAGACTGGACAACCTGATAGGGCCTGGTGGACCTGGTGTCCAGCCTCCAACATAGCCATCTTTGGGCCAGTGAAGTAACAGTGTTGACTGCCCATGTGTGGGGATCTCAGTCATACTGCTGCTGCCATCTGGAGTCACATGTTCCTCAAATTCCACAACACCCTTCCCGTCCAAGGTGTTTATTCCACTCATGTGTCACACACCTCCCCTGTCTGCTATCTTGTCTGTCTTGTCTGTCTGCAAATGCAACCTTTCCTACCCAACTTACTTCCCCACACATACCTACATCAATTCCCCAACATTCCACTCTCTCCTTAAAAAATGGGCACCTTACCTGTCTCACAGAAAATATCGTCCCATACATAGCTCTCCATTTCACACATATGTCCACTGGACACAACTTATTAGGCCCAATTGGCTTGACAACACATTTCTGCTGTCATCACCCCTTTATCTGGGGTCCAAATTCATGTACAAAATCTGAAAAAATGCACAGCTGTTGCTGTACAAGAAATGGAGAGCTGTGGTCCTTTCCTACACCCATCCTGCACATCCCTACCTGCCTTTCAGTATGTTTTTACCCCTGCTTGCCCCCATTTCACCACTGTCCTATCATCCCCTTTTTCTTTTCTTTTTTTATTTTTAGTGCAGGTTTGCGCGGAGCTAAGTGGCACATCACACAAACCTGCTTGAAAGTGCTTTAAAGTACCTTAATGGTTTTATGTGTTTCTGACAATGTTAGGCACATCTGCAAAATAAACACCCTTGCCACATCTTGAACCCAGGCCCTTGTCAACTACATCACAGTGCATTAGCCCACTAGGCCACTCAGCTAGGAATTAAAATAGGTGTTTCCACAAACATATACTGATTGCCACTGACAGACTGCAAGTACATAGAATTGGAAAAAATGGAGTGTACTTGGGACTGTGATGCAAACACTACACCAGTACACAGCCAAATAAATAATAATGGATGTACATGAGGCCTGGGATAGCAGGTATACCTGGCAACTGTACAGATTTTTGCAGAATATCCAGAGTTTTGCCCCTGATTTTTGGCCCAGTTTTCATAAAAATGTATGTTTCTACCAAAGTAGTGCCAAGTCATTAAAGATTGAGGTTAAAAAATCATGACACACATTTGAGTGTCACACTTCATACCCTTCAGAAAACACATGCTAATAGAAATCCTGTTATTCTGTCAACATTCTATGTCTGAATGAGGAATATTTAAATATTGTTTCCATTTATGGCCCTTTGTCCCACTTGTATTTATGGATTTGTCCACAGTTCTTGCTCTAAGAGGTTGAGAGGTATGATAGCAGGTAATTGTTCTCTTTTATCAGCAACATCTTTAAACACACCTGCTAAGGCAGCAATGACAAAGTACATATGCGTACAACCGGGACCCTGCTGCACAACTGCCTTTGAAAGCCATGCACATAATGATGGATGCAGACAACATGCATCACAGGCTGTATGCATGCACATATATCTTGCAAATACACCTGCTGCAGCACTGATGCAGTAGCTCAGTCTGTGAAATACCTTGCAAGCAGTACATTTTGCTATCCACAGTCCTGGGTTTGACTCCAGTGTGTTGCATTTCAATTACATTCTTGTGAATACAGCAAGTAATGACAGAGTCATGCTATTTTAACCCACACGGGTTGCTGATAGTGAATTAACTGCTATCCATGTTTGAAAGTCAAAGGCCTGTATATAGGGACACACTGCATATATTCACATATCCTAACTATAAGTCACCTACTACTCTGTGATTGGCACTGTTACATATCAAATGTACTGTAAACATGTGCCTCGAGTGGACTATAAAGGGTACTCATACTCTGGCTCTGCTGTAATGACAGAGCTGACACTGCTGCCTCAGTTACACGTAGTTCACACTCCCCCCCACCCCACCCCCATGTGTCCTAGGCTGCAGCAGAAGCTGCAGCTTGCAACATACGCAGCTGTATTTTAAGCTTGCTGCTACAGACCTACCATACCTCACAATCCCCTAGAAAATGGGATCCAGACAAAACACATATGTAAAGGGTGGGGAAGCACAGGTCCAGCAACAGGGATATGTTTCATAGTTTACCCCTACAAACATAGTGAGCTGATAGAATAGCAGCTACTGCATCAGTATGCAGATTCTGATGGGTATGATGTCTGACACTCACATGTCTCTCTCCCCTTACTGACCTCAAACCACAATGTTTAACACTGAACTGCCACATAATCACAATGTTAGGGGACAATGGCTAAACATAGCATGCAAAACTGTGGACATAACTCATAAATCTCAACAGTGGACAATATTTATACCTACCCTTTGTGATGCTGTAGTCTCCACAGCTCACTAATGTCCATCTCACTGACGAAGAAAGGGGCAAAGGCTACATGAAGGCCTTAAATATTGCACAGTGGTTCCATGTCATCAGCTAATGAAAGTGCAACCCAGATGTTTTGGATGCAATTAGCAAGTCTGAGCCACAGATTGGTGCACAGGCAATTACCTGTTAATTACCTACAAAAGGCAAATCAACTACCTATGGGGAACAGGTCTGTATGTTGCTTTACCAAGACAGACTATGATTTAGCAAACTTTTACTGAAGATTTATTCACCAAAGGATTACATCACTCTATCAGATATGTCATACATGTTCCTATATAATGGGACGCAGATGGGAAGATGGAGGTATGGGGAATAGGGATTATAACAGTAGGCCTGTAGTACATCTATGGGAATGACATGTTGGTGATACTCTGCTGTCCAACAGCTACAGGCATGCCTCTCAACTGTGCCTGCTTTAACTCGTATCATAGCTCTGGCCCTCTTACTCCCTACTACAATGGTTGGCTCCAGTACAAAAGCTAGTGGACTACGAGTTAGACATATTGACAGTAAGTAAGAGTGGACACAGCTGTAATATCACATGATGTAATGCTATTCAGCTCTTCTCAGTCTGTGAATGTCACACAGAAATAGTTCAGACGTTATAAAGGTGTCCCTGACTGTCCCTGATGTACTCTGGCTAAGTCACTGTTTTGTTGACATTCGTACCTCATTGCTGAGGAGCTATAGCTAATGTACCTGTCAACCTCCTACAGCAGGAATTCAGGTCATAGCCATTATTACTGGGGGTACACAAGCCCTAACTCAGTGACAGAGTGTACATATTGGCCATGAAAAGTAAGAGTATGAATAGACAGACAGATATTACTGTAGCATAAGTGTATTCTGAGAGGTCTGGCATGTGACAACCAGATTCTCTATATTCTGACAACAACCATCAATTATTGGCCAACCATTTGTCAGACATCCACATGTTTGTGCCAAAAGGACCACATATATCAGGCACATGTACAGATTCTGCAGACATCTGTGTACTGGAGAGGTATGCTGCCTACAGAGATATATTACAGCAGGTTTGCATTGCTATCTGTCATTGTGGCACACTGATGTTGCTGGACTCTCCCCATATAGTTGTAATAACACACACCTATTTGTCTGACAGTGGCTGTGTGACATAGTACTGGGACTTTGCCCACAGGGGACACACCTCAGTAGATAGCACTCATGGGTGTGGAGACATACAGCAGACTCTGTCATGGCACAGAGGTACATAACTGATATTGCTACTATGTTGTTGATTGCCACACATGTAGTGTGTTGATAGACTGTGGGGTATGATGTGGGAGGTAGCAGTGGATAGTGCAGGCCATTTTGGTTGTGCAGGGTCTGTACTTAGTGGATGTCCATGTATCTGATCCTGTGATGTGTTCCCCTCTTGTTGTCTTTCAGGAAGGGTGTATCAAAGGAGGCATCCACCATTTACAGCCGCCAAAAATATTGTTATCCTGGATGGCCTCAGACTGCATCTTAACATTCTGTTGTCCAGGAGTCACCAACATCGTGAACAACGTGCGGCATTGTAGGGTGAGCTTGTCAGGGTGGTTAATGAAAATGGACATCAGGACAGGACCTATGAACAGGTCCACCACAGAGCCATGGATATACTCAATGCCACACGTCAAAGGGCAGCTGCTATGGCCAGGGATTGTGCTGTCACTGGTGGAGGTCCTGCAACTGAACAACCACTCTCGGCCACAGAGGAATTCCTGGTGAACCTGGGATCAACCACCAGCTCCCAAGTATCCATCACCCCATACATCCTGGAGGTGGATGCCACAGCATCCACAGAAGAGAAGCATCCAGGTAAGCTTCCTGTCTTCATACCAGTGCATGGGTGTGAAGTCTATATGCATGGGGGTTGGTTTTAATGCACAGTTGTGCACACATACACAGAATGCCAGCAATGTAGGCAGTATCACATTAGCTACTGTACATGTGAATATACACACATATTTCCTTGTAACAACGCAACATTTGTTATTGCTGACAATACCTCTCCCTCACATTTTCATAGGTCCATCAGATGTGGCCAGAGCCCCAAGGTCCTATACCTGGTAAGTGTGATACTGTTGTTTTACAAATCATATATACCCAAAAAATGTTAAGGACTGCCATTTTGCCCTATGCACAACTGTTATGCTTAGCCTGAGTGCAATAGTTGTATATTCAATATCAGAGGGGTTAACTGAAGTGCATTGAATTGGTAATCACAGTTGTGTATTTGCAGGAGCAGTAACACAGTTTCACTTATTGTTGAGAAGGAGTATGCAGCCTGCTATACAGGAGGCAATCACTCACAGTTGCCTGTTCACACACAATATGAAGATGGTACATACCTGAGGCAGTGGTAGTATAACTGGCATAGTGTGCTCAAGAAGGGTGCACTGTGTTTTAGGTGTAGGTCTATCAGATACACTGACATATTGCTTATCTCACAGGTATATAGTACTAGCAACATTAACCAGATGTAGCTGCAGTGCATGTTATAAAGGGCCTGTCTTGTCTGTGTATGTTGTAGTGTGTTTGTGTGTTGTGCATGGGACTGGAAATAAGATGTGGTATTTGTAATGCAGTTGTGGCTCCTTAAGTGTGTGTGTGTGTGTGTGTGTGTGTGTGTGTGTGTGTGTGTGTGTGTGTGTGTGTGTCTGTGTGTCTGTGTGTGTAGATTACCATATATAATAGTGTAGGTAGTAATGTATTATTTTGTCTTCCTCCTCACAGGTGAACATGGGGGTTGGAGTGTGCTTCCAGACAACCTGATGTCAGTGTCTCATTGGACTCTAATGATGGTGGCTTAGTGAAACACAGATGGGGTTGTTGGGGGCTGAAACTGTCCGATGGGTTGACATCCCACTTCCTCACCCATTGTCCCCACACACAGTCAGTATGCCCACATATACCCAGTCCTCTGAGCCCACAGATATCGGACAGAGTGTGGTGACATCGAACAGGACAGTGTGGCAACTATGGCATCAGTGAGTGTAGACATTGGTCATATCCAGACAGGTTGTGAGTTCCCACATAGGCAGATTGACAGAGGTGCTCAAAGGAGGACTGCTGCTCATCCACCACCTGTCGCAGGTGTCAAATTATGGGTCAGTCACCGCATGTTTCGGTCCATCATGGAGGCACAGGCATGTTCTGAATGCAACACCAGATAGATACTCAGGATTATGGATGCAGCACAGTCTGACATCCGTGACTGCCTCCACCGCATTGATGATGTCATGGATCATTTCACTGATGTAGTGGACATTCAGTGGACTGAGACAGTGTCAGTCTTTGACCGTACATTGTGCTGGAACATCTGGTTGGATAGGGCATCAGACACATGGTCGTAGGTCAGCAAAACCATCTACTGACAGTCCATATGGCCATGCACACTCATGCTCCCGTAGTGGCAGTACTTCCAGCACTATAGAAGGCAGTGTGCTGTCAACACCATGACATGGCAGGCCATGGGCATGTGGTCCTGGGTGGACCCATTGGGGACACAGGCCCAGCAGACAGCATTCACCATCAGCTACTAGCACTGCATCTGACCCTGGGCATGGTGGTGCCAGTGCCACTCCTGGCCGAGCCAGTTCCAGTGTTCATGGCCAAAGATTGTGAACTGTCCATTCTGCCATGTACAGTCCACAGCTGTCTAACATACACACTTGTGGGGGCTAGCACTGGGCTTGACTGTATACATGCACACACTCAAACATCACTGTCACATGCAGGTCACTAACAGACACATACAGCACCTCTCCATGGCCCATCTAACCAGCAACCCTTCCTGACTCACACACATGCTGTCAACTGTTTGGCACACACACACATACACACACACACACACACACACACACACACACACACACACACACACACACACACACAGAAAGTTGCCTGTTGTGAGATTAGAACCCCTACCCATCAAGTAGTACACATTATAATACAAAGTACTTATTGCATGCTCCATTGAGCTTATCTGACCTGAGATTGTCAGCCAGTGCTGTTAAGGTGGATGACATCAGCAGGTGTTGTAAGGGAGGCCAATGCTGAAGAAGACACTAGTCACAGGGCCATAAAATGAATAACCATTGCAGAGGCATAGGCCAGATGGGTATGTTTGTACTGCTGTAGGAGGATATATCAATACACACACACACACACACACACACACACACACACACACACACACACACACACACACACACACACAATGGTTGATGTGAGATTAGAACCCCTACCTACCTACATTTATACACTATAGCTTGCAGTACTTATTGAACATGCCACAGGTTATATCTGTTATACATGTGGATGCAGCTACAGTACTGGTGTACTATGCAAAGTGGCCTTGTGTTACACAGCATGTATGGCCTGCAGAGTGAACCTGCTTGATGCTGTTATTGTATCTAGTGTCCGAGCAGTGGGATACCTGTTGATACCCCTCCTATGTGTGTACAGTTACTAGTATCGCCATGTCTGGTTAGTTGCAGTTTGGTAGGTGGACAATTGGCCAGTGACAATATGGCCTGTCCAAGTCCTGCATTGCAGTTGTTGCACATTACACCACCTGCTCACCGTCATCTGTCTACAGGGTGACACTCCACAGGTACAGGGTTCTGTGGGTGATTGTATTATGCCGTTATGCGGCCCTGGTCTGTTACCATCAGACAACTGTTGTGTGTGTAGGTACAGATAACCCCAGCATTCTACGTGTAAGTGTGGACATTTGTACATCCCCACACACATATACACACACACACACACACACACACACACACACACACACACACATCTCATATATATATATATATATATATATATATATATATATATATATATATATATATAAAAGGGATGTCAACCTAACTGTAACTGTGTGTGTGTGCGTTATGTAGATATATGTGGAGAGTCTAAATCAATCTACACATTTATTTAGCTAAATATATATATATATATATATATATATATATATATATATATATATATATATATATATATATATATATATATATATATATATATATATATATATATATATATATATATATATATATATATATATATATATATATATATATATATATATATATATACATATATATATATGGATTCACTTCATAACACTGAAAGCTCAAAACACTGAAACCAAAACACTGAAAGTTCAAAATCTTGAAAACTCAAAACACTGAAAACACATATCATACATATACTGAGTTTAAACAACATAAATCATAGCACTTTCCACCAAGTGTAAGCAGGGGGAAAACGGGTCTTGCACCCCTGCTACTTATATATATTAACTCTAAGATTGCACTTCACTACACTTGGTGGAAAGTGCTATGATTTATGTTGTTTAAACTCAGTATGTATGATATGTGTTTTCAGTGTTTTGAGTTTTCAGTGTTTTGAAGTTTCAGTGCTTTGGTCTATATTATGAAGTTTTCTTATTTTCAGTGTTTTGAGTTTTCAGTGTTATGAGGTGAATCCATATATATATATATATATATATATATATATATATATATATATATATATATATACATATATATATATATATATATATATATATATATATATATATATATATATATATATATATATATATATATATATATATATGTGTGTGTGTGTGTGTGTGTGCCACATACTGGTAGATAGGGTAATCATGTGTGAGTGGGTTAGGGAGAGACAGATACGTATACATAGCTGTCTGTATGCACAGACATATTTCCATATAGCGGTTCCTTGAGCAGATGAGGCATCAGACATGGGCTCAAGTTAGCTAAGTGTAGGAGCATGCCCACTGTGACTGTCAGCACTTACAAGGTGACTCCAGGCCAGACCTACCTGTACGCCCAACCGTGATTTTGTGTTGTCCAGCACCTCCCTGATATTTTGTACAAGGCATTCCCCAGCTGTTTTTTGAAAGTAATATATGACTCATACCTATCAACTGTACAGATTGTAATGGAATATACAAAGTTTTGTGTCATATATTTGGTATGTTTTACATAGCATTGTGATTTTCTGGTATATTAGTGACCAATTATTATAGACTGATGTTAGGAAATGATGACAGACATTTGAGTTACTGATTCCATACACATCAGAAAATTCATGCTAATGCATGACCTGTTATTTTCTGAACTTTCCACATTTGTCTGGCCAATAGTTAGTCCTTCTCCTTATATTTGGGCCTTTGTCCCACTATTATTCATGGCTTTGTCCAGATTTCCTGCTCTAAGTGGTTGGGAGTTATGATATGACTGGGGTACATGATGTAATACCACACACAGGGTGACAGTCTTCATACCTCTCATTGTACATGTTTTTGCAGAACGTCCAGCATTCTTCCCCATATGTCTGCTCTGTTCCACATATAGTTGTGTTTTTCTGGTAATATTCTACTAAATGCAGTCCACTGAATTGTTGTAAGTACTGACACAGTTAAGTGATGGCCTTTACATCCTGCTGCTAATCTGACTTGTTGCAACCTGTTGTTATACTACCCACCTTCTAGGTAACTCAGAGTATGTATAATGTCTGCAGGTTTGACCCTCTGTCCCTCCATTGTCTCTGGCTTTGTCCAGCTTTCTTGCAGTAACAGATTGTGGCACACTGACAGTCTGTGGGACTCTTACCATACGAGTACCTCACATGCAAAAAGTATAGGTGCAGCCAGCTTCAAACCATCAGTACCATCATCCATGCTAATGCATTTAACCCAGTGAGCCACACTAGCCACCAGAAAGTGAGGTTTAATTCCTCACACTATCAACAGCAGACAGGCATACACTTTGACCCCTGCATGTTGTGGAAAATAGCACAAGTGGCCAGGTTCTTTGGGACAGCCCTGGGATTCTATGGCCTGCTGACATATGCTTGCAAACATACTGTTACTGCAGATGTCTGGGAACACTGATGTGTTGGGGGTAGGGGACTCTGGCATTGGCAGTCATGCATCTGTCCTATGACCCCACTGTTTGGCATTTCCCTTGCATACTGCAGTGGGTTTTTCAGCCATGTGTCCTAATGCATATTATAGGGCACTCAGTATTGGACAGAGCACATGTTGTCTCACATAGCTGTTAGTTCTTTGCAAGCAGCCCACCAGCCCACTCTATTCCCTTGCATACATGCAGCAGGTCCATACATATGCTACCATAGTCTAGTACCCCGTACATTTGTTGTAAAGGAGAGTGACTTACCTTGTGAATGCAGTAGTTGTGATGCCTGTGTTTCAGGGCTGACTCTGTCTGATGCATGCAGTACACAGACAATACATGGTATGGTACAGACTTTGTGGTGTGGCTAGCATCCTTTTTACTATGTATGTGAGTCGGAGTAAGGTGTCATTCCCTAGGACCCCAGGTTGTCAGTGAAGTGCTATGCATTGCCTCTTTGCCAAGGCCAGGGCATACTGGGCATGCCTACGTCTGCCTACAGGGACAGCCTCAGGGGGCTCCTCCTCAAAGTCCCCCTGTGGATGTGGCTGTAGGGACCTAGGAAGTGGTGGGGGGCTGTATGTCCCTTCCCTGTGATGATCCTGCCACAGCTGTTTCAGCAGGATCATATTGTGTAGCATGCCACATACTGACATCCGTGCACATGTGGCTGGAGAGTACTGCAGGGCTCCACCAGATATATTGAGCCATCAGAACCGTGACTTGAGCAGCCCAAACACATGCTCTATGATGTTACGAGTTTGTGTGTGTGCCTCATTATGACATTCTTCAGTAGGTGTGTGTGCATTTCTGATGAGTGTCATCATCCATGGTTCTAGTACATAGCTAGGATCCCCCCGTAGATGGATGTATGGGATGTTACCCCTGGCAAACATCTGGTACAGCTGTGATGCATGCCAGATATGGGAGTCATGATAACTGCCAGGGCTGCCAACACACACATTCATGATAATGCCCTGGGCATTGCACACGACCTGGCAGTTGATGGAGTGATACCCTTTGTGGTTGTCGTAGATTCTACCCTCCTCACCAGCAGTGCTTTGATGTGGACATGAGTGCATTCTATGGCACCCAGTACCTCAGGGTAGTGTGCTACACAGTAGAAGAGATGTATACTGCTGCCCCTCTGCACAGGGGTGCAGAGTAAATAAATGTGCTCACTGGCATGTGTTCGCATGGCAGCCAGGAACTGGTGTAGTACCCTAGATGTTAATGCCTGCGAGACCCCCATCATGTCCCCAATGGGTCTTTGAAAAGTACCTGTACCTAGTATTCTAAGGGCTACACATACCTTTGTTTCCACTGGGATGGCTTCCCATCTGTTGGCTCTGGGTCTGAGTTGAGGGCGGCAGAGCTCGGTGAGTTATTGTAGTATGTCCCTGTTCACCCTGTAGTGCTCTACAATCTCCAGCTCATGTAGCTCCTGGACAGTTACCCTGGGACTGAACACTCTTCTCCTTCCCAATCTAGGCCTATTGTCAGCAGCAGCATCAGCACTGACCTTAGCATCTAGCACATACAGATGTAGCAGTGCTGCAGCAGCCCCTAGCATTGTCTCAGTTAAAATTCCCAAGTCCGTACTCCAGTGGTGCAGAGTATGTGGGAGAAATTAGATTGTAGGGTGTATGCATACTTTATAATACTCTGCTGCAGATGCAGCCTGTGTGATTGGCTAACTATGATGCATTCCACCTGTCAAGTACATTATTGTGGAGTTTGACTGGCCCAGTTTAAGTGGAACTGGGGTCATGAGTACTTTATACATGATTGGCTTTCCCAGGCTATTTTTTTTTAACTGCCATCCCTGCTAAGCCCTGCAGCATGACACGCAAACCCACGCCACAGGTATAAACAATGCTCAGCAGTCAATAGACAAACCCCCATGGATGGGCACACTCAGCACAGTGGCACGCCATGCAAACATGCTCAAACCAGCTAAAACAAGTGCCCCAAAGCTAAACAAAGCTTAGCAGCACTGGACACACACACCCTGCTCAGCTGAGTGGTGCTCCACCCAAACTGGTGTTGCTGAACTCCAATGCACTTAAAGAGATAGTGACACACCCCCTTTTGATGTCAGCTAGCTCTTCTGTGGACACCAACATGGTTCTAGGGCTACACGGATTTTATATGCAGGCACAGAAACTTTTGCTATTCAGTAACCCCAGCTCATTTGCATGCATATCCATGCACACAACTGGATACTACACTATTCCAGGGCCTGCCTCCTTAGCAATCACAGAAATGTACCATTGTACATACTCCATGTAAAGCCCTATAATGCATTACTGTCACATATTTATTATTTGTTGTTTTTACACTTTTAAATATTTTTTTGCATAATGGCATGTTTGCACACTGCTGTGCGCATTGCAAACATAAAATGGGTATTAAAAATGTTTATTTTACATTATTTCCCATCACATTTTGGACACACAGAGTATAGTTTTGCACATATCTATGTCTGCTATGCTATTTCTGACCTTCTAAATGGGCTTTTACAGCCCCTGTTCACTTTTTAATTTCTTGTACACATAATTGTTCTGTGTACACTTCAGACACTAACATGGGGGTCTGCAGGACTGCCTATCTGCTTGCTGGATTGCTCCAGCACCCTCATTTGTATAAAGTTCGCCTGCTTATGAGGTGATCAGCATGCCATGGACACTTCCGTGTCAGTATGCCCATGCACCCCCCTCAGCTCTGTTTACTGGATCACACTGCTGCTTTCTTCTGTGTAAGCTCCATGCAACTATGCCTACATGGAAAATGAATCCATGTAGGCTTTACTGAATTCCCCCAAAGTGTTATCTAATATTCTGGTTAGTCTTAAGTCTTAGCTTCTCACATCAAAAAATATGAACAAATCAAAAAATAAATAAATAAAGAACAAAGAGCAGAAAATCTAGGATACATTTTAATATAATAGCACTGGTCACTTAGAAAGCCAGCAAACCACAGCAATTTGTATTAGTATGCACTTCCTGAAGATTAAATGGTATACTAATGATAACATTGATATTATTTAATGGTTGTAATTGTGTTTTGTCACAAAAACTAAAATTTGATACTGTACAGAAGAAAATCTGGAGGCAAAAATCAGCAATATCCTTGATAACTGGTGAAAGTAGAGAGATGCATAGGTAGGAACCCCCCAACCTCACATCATCAAAAATAACATCTCTTTTATCGTTTACAGATTTCTTTACTGTTGGCCTCCAAGGAGTCCTGTGATGAAATGATTCCCTGTCACCCGCCTTTTCCTCCTTGGCTGTATTTGCAATGATGACAGTACTGTAAAATTAATCAGTATTTTATAGAGCTGACATCCGTTTTTCAAATTCTGCTTCAAACTGTCATGAGAGGCAGAAGTCAGACTGTAGACTTCAGAAAATTATATGCTAAATTAAATGATGTCAGATATCTTATAAATTATGTCAAATATCTTATTTTTCTGGAACTGCAGGGAGCAATGAAGAACTACAATAATTAGAAGCTGCCAAACAAATGTCACTTCACTGAACAAAAATGTCCAAAAACATATTACCTTATGTGTCAATTTAGAAAGACTTCCATTTATTAAAGGATATACTCATTGTCATCTTCCACTGGAAATATAGTGTTTATTTGTTCCCTATGGACTCCTGTCCTTACCAGCCTCTGCTACTTGTTGAGGCACTATTTTATTTTTTGAAACTAGTATCAAACTAATGTGCTGATGGAGAAATAATTATGTTGTGATAAGAAGAAAATTCCTTTGGTGCTAGCACAAAAGAATCGTTCAACACACATAAGGTAGGAAGAGTCCTTTAGTTAAATCTGTTACACACTTTTGTGATGAACCAAGCATCAGTTATTTCACAACAGTCTTACAAGCAGCAAGACCCCTCTGCCTGATCAAGTAGTGGCTGCAGGTGGAATGGTGGGATTAAGGGTGGGATTACACCCGCAGTCAGCACTAGAATAAAGTACACAGGCTGCTGCAATTTAAATTAAATCTGCACAGATTATGAAAAGTGTTGTGCGTAGTAGCACCGACCTATTATATTTTCTTCACTGCAGTTTGACTAATAGATGGACCAACATTCTCATTCACATTTCTCTTTTGTAAACTGCTCTGATTGGTAGCCTGTCAGTTGTCAGGGCACTCTTTCAGTATACACTGATGCTGTGAAGTAAATTCACTGACAACTATCTTCAGCTCCAGTGGAGTTGGACGTCCACCCCTCTGTTGTTTGAATGTGGGACTGGTATACATACATATGTGGGGAGTTTGTGCTGTCTTCTCTCATGAGTTGTGCATGGAGGGGCTTGTCTCCCGCAAAAAAAAAAAAAAAAAAGACAATAGTTTTCAGTTTCACTGGAAGAGACTATTTATTCTGCTCTGAATAAAGTTCATGCTAAGAAAAGAAAGAATGACTACCTCTATGAGTATGCCAAACGCTCATGATTGATGCAGGTTGAGAAACAGAGCACTGAATTTTAAAAAATTACATTTTTGTACAACTATATATATTAATAATTGTATATATTATTCACATGTATATAGTTTCAAAGCATGTCTGTAGTGTTTTCATAGAATATAATAACATAACTCTTATCATATCTTACTGTAAATATTTTAGCAGAGTACCGGAGTCATGCCTGAAAAAGGGTCAATGAACCAGCCCACCTACCCAATAAACAAATTGAAAATAAATAAGTAAATACATTTAAATAAGTCCCAAAAATCTAAGATGCCTTTTGAAATAATAGCATTATTGACTTAGGAAAGCTAACAAAACAATTCGATTTGCATTAATAATCACTTTCTGAAGACTGGTTAAGTATGTAACTATAATATTTGGTATTATTTATTGGATATAATAGTGTAAAAGGAAGCTGATAAGTATTTTTCACATTATATTATTTTAGACTATAAAACAGATGATATGATTACCATGAGTTTCTCATGGTTTCTGATAACTTCCATTACTGCCTTCAGAAGACTCTCTGTTTCTCGATCTCTTTTAGCATGATTCTCAGTCTTATTTCTACTCTGTCCTCCCCCTAAGTAGTAGACTCAGGATCCTAGGCCACAAGACGTTGTTACACTCCCTTCTACCATATCTCATGGATATCCAGAATGGCCAGGCTCCTACTTACCATCCACATCCAAGCCACATTCTTTTCTGTGGTTTGCTTGGTTTTATGAATGGCTTTTAACTGGGCAGGCTATCCCAGGTAATCTGGTTTGCATAACTGGACATCATCCAGTTGCATACTGACCCAGAGCTGCTAAGATTTATAGTGGGCACATACTGGACAATGGGAGAAGTAGATCTCTCTCATACCATTGGCATGACTTCATGACATTGGTTGGCGGAGGTCAGGTCATCAATCCACTTAGCAGTGGTAAATAACCATGGTTCTCTTTTGGCATCAGTAGTCAAGGTGTCCATATCACCTAGAGCTATTTTTACACCATGGAGTGGCTTGCCTAAAGCAGTACACAGCCTACAGTCTGTGTTTCCCAAGCTAGAAGATACTGTGTACCACATATGATACCTAAAGTGATTGATCCCACATGAGTCCTCCCATAAAAGGCAACATCTGGATTCTGTGCTGCTGTTCTCAGTTCCATTTATTTTGGGGGGCATTCTTTTGAAAGACCTCTTAAATTCAACAAGGAAGGAGGGAGGGTGTGATTCCAAACCAGTACCTTCCATCTTAGAGTTGAGCCTTTTTATCATTTTTCCATCATATGAAACACCAAGTTACTTTTCTGGAAGGTAGAAGGAATCCACACACAGACATAGGGAGGACACACAAACTCAACACAGACAGTGGCTTAAGGTCAGGATCAAACCCTGGATCTCTGATGTGATGACCTTTGCCAATATGCTTCTGTGTCTTCAATACCTCAGTAAAATTGTTGTCAAGAAGAAATTAATCGACAACATTTAAGTAAACTAGCAGTAAAAACTAAAGGCAGCTTGTAAAATTAAGAACATAATAGTAAACATTGAAATAAATAACATTTCTTTACAGACAATTCCAGTGCGTCCTTAGAAACAGTGATATGTGGTACTTATTTTTACGTTTTCTGAAATAACAAGCTTCATAATATGGGAACTTGCTCATTTTGTATCCTTGAATTTACCAGTAAAAATACCTCACAAGTTTTTGATATAAGATTTTGGGCTAATTGCAATACTGAGTGGGTCATCTATTTGGTGACTTCTATGTTGGAAAGACTTCTCGAGCTTTCCGTTTCAGATGTGAGCATTTGAGTGACATTAAACTAGTAATGCCTTATATAAACATTGCTTGCAACATGCATCTGCTTCATATAAATTTGTGGCTATTGATTGTATCAGAGGGAAATGTAATGACAAACAGTTTTGGCAGGAATTACTAAGCTCCAAGGAGAAGAAATGGATTATCAAACTTGGAGCTCTGTTTGCACCTGGTCTTAATGACCAATTGATTGGTCCATGGGTGGGACCAATTCATATATTTATCTGTGCACTGTGTTAATCTGTTTCTTTATTTTTCATTTCACTGAAGAAGGCTCATATGAGCATTTAACACTGTTGGAATTTATTCCTTTTTTGTGTCAAGTTCTTTTGCTATTTATATTGTATAATAGCATTATTCCAGTAGGGGAGGTTTCTTCCCTCTGGCTAATAAATATTTTTCTATATGGTTATTACCAACACTTGCTGGCTTTTTTGTTGACTGTGGCTCATCTACTTGTGCCGTGCAATGGTTCCGCGTGCATCTGCTACTTGGTGAACTTGTACTAAAAGCTATTATCTACACATACTTGGGATTACTAACAAGTCTGAGTTATGAGATGTAAGAGTTATTCTTAATTTTTGTGTAGTTTCAGATAGGTGAACTACAACAAGAAAACATCCAATTTACACAATTCATCAATCTAAAACAAATGGTTTAAATAAAGCAGAGGAACAGTAATTATAGGCTCACAGGTTCATGCTAAGGCTGGGATTCAAAGACTAGTATTTTGCACCTATGCAGCTCTAAATATAAAGGGTTCTGTAGCTGCTCAGACACATATCAGGACCTGTGCAGTGCTGGGAGTCTGAGAAAAGGACTGCAGAGTAAATCAATGGAACTATGTTATGGAGAGAAGTACCATTAGGCAGGTGCAGTTGAGGAACTGTGCATGCGATCTGAGTGTCCGATACCACAGAAAAAGTAAACAAGCACACCTAATGTGCAATGAAGCACCACAACACTGCCGCATACATAGTGGTTAAACAGCCCAGGGACAGCACAACAAGGTGCCAACCCAGTTGGTCATATAAATGAGGAGGAAAGGGGAAGATAGTAAAGTGAGAACAGGGGAACAGAAAGCAGAGGAAACACACATGGGCAACCATGAGAAGTGACAGGTGGTTGAAGAAGGGCCTTTTTTGGTGGAAAAGACATGCATGATGAAGGGTAGCATTGAAATGTAGGGATAAATGACTGCAGAAGGGACAGATGGAGAAGGGAAGTTTGCGTGGGCAGACAAACATTAAAAGCACATGCATACAGGAGTAGCATTGACAAAAAAGTGGAGACAACAGTGGATGGGTACAGATCGGGGGAGGACACTTGGAGGCCTGGACAACCAACAAGATAAGCAGAATGTCAGATAAGGCAGAGGGACATCTTGATGGGAGATAGGACAGGAGATATGATACATGCCAGGCCAGACCAGACTAAATTCCCACCCATACAGGCATCAGTCATCTCTGTGGTTGACATCATGAGCAGGCTGCATCATTGGTGGCTCAGTGGTTGGAAGCTGCTGGTTATATGACTCAACCAGCTACATCACGAGATATGCCACAGTGGTGAGGTGGTCATTCAGCTGTCATCTCATCTCAGTAGACAACCATCTCCACAACTGCCACTGGGAGGCACAGAGGAGACTCTCTGAGCCACTATCAGAAGAGGAGCCTCAGTAACCATCCTGAGAAGTGGGCACACAGCCTACCAATGATCCCTGCAATTCATCTTCAACAAGGTGACCTCAATTCCTCTGCTGAAATGAGAGCTTGGTGACCAGTGGTGAACCATTACTAAAGGTGTTGACCTAGAAAGGCTGAGGTGACCACTGCCACTCCTTTGCCACAACCACATTTCAACCTGCAGAAAGAAAAGAAAAAAGAACACATTAGTATATTCATATGTTACTCACAAAACTGCAACTGCACAGTGCAGTACTGCACACAGCTAATGCACTTCACTGTCCGGTATGGCATTCTTGCCTCATGAACAGCCTTTCTAGGTGGCTTGCTGCTCCTTGACCACTATAAAGCAAAGTAGGAAGATCTTGGTGCATAGGTGGACCTGTTATAAGAGTAGATAAAAAAAATAGTGCTTAAAGTCAGGGTGGTGCCGCCACAGGTTACTATAATGATGCCTGCACTGCCCACCAGAATGGGTAATGCTAGAGCCATCTCTCACGATCCTGGCAAACTCATCCCAGGCATCCAAGATTTACAAAAGGCCACCATTTTGGATCAACAGGCACTCCTGAAATTCCCTATATAGAAAAAAACAGGAAAACCGTGCTCTCCCTTAGACTGCATGCAGGAGCTCTACTGTTCCAAGCAATAGAGACAGCCGTGTTCACTCATTTAGGTTCACTCAGGGAGCAAACTGGTAGGCCTATGCACACAGATTCACATTCAGGCATTAAGTGGCCTACATCATAGTGCAGCAACAGGGCATTACCAAAAGGCTAAGTAACTATAAGTGTCAGAGGCTGTGTCCATGAGCATGATGTGCCAATGTGTTTCTAGCTCCAGGATAAGCAGGCATAATCAGAACAGCACCCTCATTAATACAGAGCCCTGCTAAGAGACCCATGTTAACACAATATAAAGCAGGATACCATATTGTGTAAGACCACATTAAGATATGAAACTTTGGAATCAAGACCTTAGAAAAAAAGACACTGGACTTTGAGATCATAGGAGGTTACTAAGTTAACTGCCCTAGAGCCTTTTTCAGCCTAGCCATTCATGCCCCAGTTTTCCCAATTATCAATGCTCACAGGCTAGAATGTCCATAGTATATGCCTGTGACTTATGACATCTAGAATCTGCCCCTGTCCATAAGGGCCACAGGTGACAAGCCATGGTGAAGGAGAATAAAATGCCTGCATCTGGTTGTGGGAACACAAAGCCATGACATGTCATGCCACTGTTACTTCCAGCTGTATTGAGAGCTATGCACATCTGTGGTAGAGCAAGCCATACAATGGCCCCATACTCAGGTTGAGGCATGTCAATGCATACTGTGGTGTTGGGGAAAAGAGTGTCACAGAGCAATGCAGGAATTCAATACTTTATGCTGGAAGGTGTGAAATGTTATGCTAACATGACCTTTTCTGAAGGTTTAGAAAAGGGCTGGAATGGTCACAGCAAACACAGGGGACAGGTAAGTGTACACTAGATAGGGGGAGGAGCAGTACACATACTTATAAGATATTCACAGACAGCCATATACAGGCATGTGTAACCCACATATATACATGATTTGCCAATGGCCATTGAGGGATGCAACAGCTGGAAAGGTCCTCCACCCAGGAGCCTGAAGTGCTATTGCAAGCCCTCCACACATGTGCCTTGTGCATCCTGACCACAGAAATCATGGACAAGGTTTACCGAGACAAGATGTGGCAGGAAGTGGTACAGGATATCAATGCTGCTGGCAGCCATAACAGGAATATGCAGCAAAGGCTAACCAATATGGTCATGCATGCCAAGAACAAGGCGAAAGACACTGGCAAGGATGTGTCTACCACAACAGGTGAACTACCAATACAAAATCAGCACACAGAGTTGGAGGAGTTCCTGGTGTCCTTATCTGGGGAGGGAAATTGGATTCTCATATGCAGTGGTAGACTGAATGTGGAAGATGAGCTGGCAACTAGTATGTGAGTATCTGTACGAGATGAACCTGATTAGTAATAGCTGTTACATTTCCATATTATACAGTGCACTATACATGAGGCAGTACCTATTCAATATGAGGCCTCTGTATATATCTGTCCTCCAGTTACCTCCAGGATGCAATTGCTGCACCCTGCCTCAACAAGATATGTACTTGCCCATATGCTAGTTACATATTGTGTCTTCTACCAGTATGCCTGCCACAGTGGGGGTTTAGGCATATGTTTCAGTGTTGCCATGAGTATCTTCTACTTATGTACAATGAAACAACATATAAGTTATGTCAGTAGGTAACATGTGGCTGACAGTGATATTTATATATATATATATAAATCCAGCAAAAGGAAAGGATAAGCTTCCAGCTTCACCGGGGTTTGGCAGACACCTTATAAATATAATCCCTACCCAGCTCATCAAGAATACCCAGTGCTGACAGCATCTGTCAGCCACACAGCCTCTGAAGTAGACTTAAGTTAATAGAGGAAAGTCATGGTGTCTGCAGTGCTGTGTTGAATTTAGGTCTGGTGGGTGCAGCCCTTGGTATTAATCAGCTAATTTGCAGAGCAGTGTTCTAAGTACATACAGTTGCCAGCCATACCATTGTAAATATGGTGAATATACTGCACGGCCATCATTTGGATGGCATGTGGAACAAAATGTGGCACCTACACAGTGACATTGGCACTGCTAATGAACATAGTAACTGCTTCTGGTCTGCCTCTGCAGGCCATGCCACCAATAGTTGTGAGCAGGTCCAAATCTGAGGTGCCTACTCACAGGCCAAGTATAACCAGATGACACAGATCATTCCAAAGATAGCATCACTGTTGGCTTTGGATGCAGAGGCCACAACTCATGTTCATTGCCATCAGTGTTCCTTAGGCTCCAACCCTCAAGTGATTTCAATGGACTGTGATCACTATTTTGAGAATGGATAACAGCTGCTTCAGATTTTCATTAGGAAGCCAAGAATGACTATATGTCATTGTTAAGAGCAACCACAATCAGCACAGAACTGTTCACCAAAAGACAACCAGCTGCACAACTATTCACAAACTATATCCATGTCAAATAGAGTAAACTAGGCACTTTTCCATGATACCCCTACCGCGTCTTCGCACTGCTGGTGCTGCTGTGTTTTGCCGGTATGTAGTCATTCATACAGGACTGAAAAATGTTTATTGTCAAAAGAACTACATAGATAGATTACAACTGTAGCTTCTTTTTAATGTCTCCACACCAGATAACTTTGTTCAATTGTGTTTTAGTGTTTCACTGCTGGAGGACACTGCATTTACATGCCATGTGCTTCATTATTGCAATCATGAGCCTTTCCATTATCTTTTACTTAATGGTAAAACCAGGCAATGACAGACAGTAAACTGAAAGCTGCGGGCAGCAAGTTAAACAATGACAAATTCTTCATAAGCAAGACTTACTGAAATGCAAGACCTGAGTGACACGATGAACTGGTGGCATTATTACAAACAAACCAAGAGGTTTTATAAGCCTAGAATACTGACAAAAAGAAATGTAACCAGTTTGAGCTTTCGTAAGAAGCATTACACGTGAACACTTGTCACATTCTGCTTGAAGACATACATAGCATTACGTAGTGTAGAAATGTTGTCATAAGAAGCATTTTCACAGTAGTAATTTGAAGGAGGACAATTTTTTACAGCCTTTCTTGTAAATGATTGCACATATCTTGCATCCCATGGAATTGGAAACGTCACCCCCCCCCAGACAGTAGTGAACTGATTCCAAAGTTGACATTTCTGAAGGTAGTCTTCCTAGCAGGTGCTGCAGTCTTCTTATATCCTTTATGGTTGTTTTTCAAAGTTACAAGGGCGGCTGCTGTATTCTGCTGAAGTATTTATAAGCTGGCAGTGAAACACGAACAGACCAGCCTGTCTGTAGTATTCAAGGATTACGGCTTCTAAATGGTTAGAAATCAGTGAAAAAGCAGTGCATGCTTGATTTTGTGATGATACAAGGTCATCTTTAGGGTTATTTTACTAAATGTAATTTTGTACCAGTTACTTCATGAGTTATATACACAAAACAAGGAATACTTCTAACTAACAGTTTCTTTAAAAGACTAAATAGTACTCTGCTGCATGTGTTGCCTGTCTCCAAAATCTTACCAATAAACCTCAAACTTCCCTTTATGAATGCACAATTCTGTGACTTCAGAAGTTCTCTGTTAAATAGAAACTTGAGTGTCACTTGTACAGATGTACTTGTCACAGTGAAACTTGTGTCCGCTACTGAAATACTGGCAAAATACAACAGCGCGAACTGGTAGGGGTACATTGTACAGATATGTATTCAATTCAAATACCAAATATTATTTCTGCAGCAACCGTAGCATTAACAACTTCATATTTCTTATTTCATATTTCATATTAAAATGCTGCAACAAGTGTAACATTCTCCCTTTTCTACCAAAAAACAATACTTTTTACAACCGAAACCTGTACATTCATGTGGGAACTGTGGTCCCCCAAAGCATCTTCATCATTGTATACAAAAATCTCCACAGTCACAAATCTATGATCACAGTGAAACTGATGTGAAATTACTAGTGATGTAAGCATACATTTTTCTGCAGTAGCATTCAACAAACTGATATTAACAAGTCTTGCTAAATCACAGACTTGTGTAATGACATCATTACAGATGGAGAAATGGGTGCATAGTAATTCATTAAAGTTACTATAATTACATTGTAGAACATCGCAGAAATAAATCTGAAACTGGAAAAGTTTAGAATTTACAAAAAAAAAGAAGTATTTCTGAAGGAGAGCAAGCCCCTTTCACCCCTGGGTTCTCTAAATATAGTAACTGTGAGATCACACAAGCTTGGGCATAAGTGGACAACTTCTTTACCCCCAAAATCCCACAGTCTCAGATTAGTAATGCCACAATATTTGATTAGTAAGAGTTTAAACAACAGCAGTTGACTATTCCCATTCCACAGAAAACAGCTTCAGTAAGATACATGTGCCCCTGGGAATGCAGATGATGAACATGACAAAGCATTTAGAAAGGACCACATTCAGATACATGCTACAGACTACACAACTGCACAAAGTATCTTGTATAATACTCAACAGTAGGTCATTCCGAAAATAACAACAAAAAACAGCTTTCTGTAGAAACTGTTTAGAATATACTATTAAGTAATTCCACGTGTTCCTCGTGTATTCAAGGGCTTAGATATGGCATCTGCACAGGTATGGAGATTGAAAGACAACTTTTTCAATTTGCATACATCAATGATGCACAGAAATAACAGTACACAGGCACATTGTCCGTTTACACAATATAGCATTATTTTTCTGCAGGAATAATGTAGAGTACTGTTCTTCCAGGATAAACAGTCCTGCACTGCGTCACTCTGAGCTAATGTGTACGCGTGCATAACTCTATAGATGTGTCAAAATGTAAAATGTGGAGAAAAGCCATTTACTATCACTGCACAAGCGGGTTCAGTCTTATACAGTCAATATTCAGTAATATAGTAATGATGCACATTTATGAATCTTGTTAAATGTACACAGTATAAGTTGAGGCTGTTGGAATGTTGCATTTGTGCTCAGAATGTTAAGAAAAAGTGGACTGACAATAAACAGAAACAAGCATGAGTTTAACAAATTTTTTAGATTTTTTTTTTTTTTTTTTTTTGAAGGGGCATGTTTCTGGACTCGGATACATTAAGGCGCTGCATATCATAATAACATGAGTAAATGAAAAAATACTAGAACATTACTTGAGCTGACAGATTATGACACAGATTTTGTTAAAGATTTCTCCACCATAGCATCACCACTAAGAAAAGTAATTGAAAAAAATGGCAGTTCTTTTAAATGGACTGAATTACAGCAAGCAGCTTTAGAATGATTAAAGAAAATCTAGAGCTGACAGAAAGTGATGCTTTATTTTGATCAGTGTCAAACAAGTCTTGGAAGTAGATGCAAGACCGATGAGGTTAGGAACCACTCTGTGCCAAACATAGGGATATAATGAGAAAACTATTGTATATGTCAACAATACTTTATCGAATGCAGAAAAATGGTACAGTACTCAGAATGAAAAGGGAGTATTTACAGATGTGTGGACCGAGGAGCACTTTCATATTTATTTGTATGTGAAGAATTTCAGACTAATAATGACCCAGAGACTCCTCAGACTCTAGAATAGACTGCCCATACATGTCAAGCAGAGCGCCTCTTTGGCCCTCTTCAAAAGGAACCTTGATGATTGGATGGGAGAAAGGAAATTCACCCCAGGGATCACGACAGTCGCCCTGCTAGACAGGGGTCCAGGGAAGTAAATAGTGTGGGAAGAAATAGCCAGGGAATTGTTATGGCTTGGCTTGTATAGGCCCTAAGGCCAATAGCCTAGTACCAACCTATGAACCTATAAAAAATCTTAAATCCCTAGATAGCATTTTAATAATCTAAAATCAAATTATCACTAAAAATAAAGAAATGAAGGTCTGGTTCTGCAAGATTCTGATTTATATGTAGCAGCTGATAGACTGAAACATTTCCAGATTTGATTTCTCTAAAACTATTTTTTATTTTCAAAAAAAAATTTTTATTGGCAATTTTGTTTTAATACAATAAAAACCAAACAAGTTATAACAAGATAAATAAAATACACAGTATACTAATAAAAAATCACAAAATTTCAACAAGCATCCCCACAAGCTGTCAGAAAAACATAATATAACAGTAATTAAATAGTACTAAATATTAGAATTAACTTACAAACCACTGAATTAAATCAAGTAGAAATAAGGAGAAGTGTATTAACTTTGGAGCAAATTTTTAGATAAAGGCGCTCTTCTTAGGACTCTTACTAATGAATTTGTGAGCAGCCATGTATGTAAATACCAATGATTTAAAGTTATTCCAACAAAGCTTAGTACGATCCATCCAATTTCTAGAGATGTACAGTTTCATGAGAGAACATAAAAAGACCAAAACATGGGTATCAAATAAAGAAAGAGTACACATAGGTATGTGAAGGATGGCTAGTTCCCAACAAAGGGTTGATTTGTGGTACCCCATTTTTTGAAGACGGACCTTTAACGAAGTCCAAAGTTTGTGAGTATGATAACAAGACCAAAAGATATGAAATAAATCAGCGTAGGGTGCTGAGCAGCAGGGGCAAGAAGGAGATTTATTGAGTCAATTTTGCTAATCTAGCTGGAGTAAAATATGTATTATTGTTAATCATCAATTGTGTGTAAAAAGATTCTTAAAGGGGGAGAAATTAATAGTGTTCTTTATGGACAAAAGTTTCTGATTATGTGAAAGAAGAGGGTGATAATTATTCCAATAGTTTGAAAAAGACATGGACTATTATTTATCATAGATGATATAAGTTTATATGAATTAGAAATCATTTTCTTGGGTAGAGTAAGATTATGCAAAACAGATTCTAATAAGGATATATTTTGTCCATTATCAAAAGATGTATAAATTTATACTTAATAATATCTCTCAATTGTCTGATTATCGATAAATATTTTTATTTATCTTCAATATCACACATAGGTTAGATAATGATTCATTATTATGTTTAAGTATATCCCAGACCACCAAGCTTATAATTTCCGGGAATTTAGAAAGATTAACAGGAAGATTATTAATTGTAATATTAGGATTTAGATGTAAGGGTTGAAGTAAGGGAAAGGTTTTATCTAGATTTATAAGTTTCATTAAATTTTGAAAAATAATAATCTTATGTTTTAAATTATTTGAGAGTTTGAGATTTTTTAAGGAATCTTTTAAGAGAAAAGGGAGGGCCTCAGTTCAAATTCAGACTTATAACATGTTGAAACCATATTTTAGACCAGAAAGGATAAGAATTATAATCTACTAATTTAAATTTGGAAATACATAATAACCTACTTGCCGAAATGATGAAGTAGTATAACTGAAAATTTGGCAGTCCCAGTCCTCCACCCGATTTGGGAATAGTTAGTTTATTATATGCAATTCTCACAGATTTTGGATACCAGATAAATTTAGCTAAATCCCTACATATTTTAGTCAAAAAAGACTTTGGTATTACCTGATCTACAGAGTTGAACTGAAAGAGAATTTTAGGTAGAATATTCATTTTAATTATAGCAGCTTTAGACAAGAGAGATAATTTCAACTTCTGCCACCTAAGAATATCGAGAGTTATTTTGGACCAGGATTTAAGGAGATTATTTTGAAATGTAGATGAAACATTATGATTAAAGGAAATCCCTAAATATTTAATATTGAAAGTAATTTTAAAGGAAGATAAAGGAAAATAATTTGGATTGTATCCCTGAAGATTTATAGGAAAGATGTGAGATTTCTGAAAAATAACTTGATAATCTGAAGCTTTAGAAAAGGCCTCAATGGAAGATTCAATCTTATGAAGATCAGTGTTAGGAAGTTGAAAGTAAATGATTAAATCATCAGCAAAAGCTGACAAAGAAACTTTAGTATTCATTACTCTAGGAATCACATGAAATGTATTTGATTTTATATAAAGAAATAGGGGTTCAATGAATATATTAAAAAGGAAAGGAGATAGCGGACAACCCTGTCTAGTGCCATTAGTTATTCGTATTGGTTTTGATAGAATTTTGTTTATCCATAGGCAAGTCGAGGAATTATTATATAAAACTTTAATCATATCTATGAAAGAAGGGGGAATATTGAAATATGATAAGGAAAGAAAAAGAAACATCCAGTTAACCCTATCAAAAGCCTTCGTCGCATCTAATATCAAGGCATAAATTGGATTTTTGTCTTTTTTTCAGAATATGCATTAATGAATCTAAAGTTAAGGTATTATCCCAAGTATGTTTACCTGACATAAAGCCTGATTGTTCCTTGGATATTATAGAAGGAAGAATTTTCCTAAGTCTATTTGCTAAAAGAGAGGCTAAAATTTTAATGTCAATATTAATCAAAGAAATGGGGCGATAGTTGTGCGGATCTGATTTGTCCTTTTGATTTTTTAAAATTAAAATCGTTTTCGAAGTATTCCAATAAAGATCTGAGATACCATGTTTTATTACATAATTATATACTTTTAATAATATAGAAGAAATCAATAAGTTATAAGTTTTAAAGAATTCTGCTGTAAATCCGTCAGGACCAGGTGATTTCCCAACCTTAAGATTCGAGATAACTTCTTGAATTTCTTGTAGGCTTATAGGAGCTGAAAGCAAGTCACCTTGACTTTTACTTATGGAGGGGAATTTAATAGAATTAAGAAACTCAATCATATTTTTATGCGTAGTACTACTTGTACTTCCATTAGAATATATGTCAGAAAAAAGGTTAGAAAAAAGTTGTATTATTTCTTGGTCAGAGTTATAAATCTTGTTATTAAGGTGTAACCGAGATATCTTAGGAGGTTCTTGATTGTTTCTAATTAATTTTGCAAGAAATTTAGATGGAGTTTGTGCCCATTCAGAGTAGGTTGCAATCATCCTTTGTTCAAAAATGGTTAGGTTCTGTTTATGTAGTTGAAGTAATTGGGATTGTAAGTCATTTATTAAATTATCTCTATTGGGATCTACATTTATTTTTTGTTGTTTTTCTAGTTCGAGAAGTTTATTTGTAAGTTCAATTTCTTTGTCTTTATATTTCCTTTTAAGAAAAGAGGCTTTATTAATTAAAATAACTCTCATATAAGCTTTACAGGCTGCCCATTGTATATCTAAGGGTATATCAGAACTATCCAGATTAAGGGTAAGATTAGATAGTGTTTCAGTAATTTCCTGGATAATGTCTTTATTAAAGTAAATTATTATTGAGTGTCCAATTATTATATTTAGAGGGGGAATTTTTTTTTTGAATAGGGTTAATATTTATTGAAATCTTAGAGTGATCAGAAACGGATCTCGGATCCAAGAATAGAACAATATCAAAGTGTGTAAGAAATTCCGAGATTAAAAAGAAGTCCAATCTTGACCAAGATTTGGAGCATTTTGAATAATAAGTGTATAACTCCTCTTTCGTTATTTGGTCCTTCAAAGAAACAGGGTCAGTAAGACTAAGGTCAAACATCAAATCTTCCAAGGCAGAGGAGGATTGGGTATTGTACCAATAATAGGAAGATTTATTAGAACGATCTACAATAGGATCAATAACAGCATTCCAATCACCCTCAGCTATAATATAATGATCTTTAAAGGTTGCTAAAATATTATGAATTTCTGCAATAAAAATATATTGCTGAGAACACGGGCCATATAAATTAAAAATAGAATAGGTTTATTAATATTAGGAAATTGAGATGTGAAAAACACCATCTACCATTTACATCAGACCTTATATTAAGTATGGTACCCTGGAAAGATTTTTTAATAATTATCGCTACTCCTCTAGCATTAGAACTATTACCTGAAGAAATAATAAGTTTCACCCATTTCTTTTCTCTTACTCCTGCCCAATCCCTATCATACAAATGTGTTCTTGAAGGAAACATATATTAGCATATGATTTAAAAAACATGTGACAGATAAGCCCTTTTAGACTTATTTTGCAACCCTCTAACGTTCCACGAATCTATATATAAAGTCATAATACAATAAGCTTAGTAGGCCTAGTATACACCTATTGTAGAAGAAAGGAAAAACCTAAAAAAAATAAAGACGGTGACTTTGTAAAAACCAAAAGCGCTCATTTTTATTCGTAAATACATAGCTGACTTTTATTTTCAATCTTCTCCTATATTTTCCATACTGTCCTTTATCTATAATCATAAAATGACAGTGATAAGAATAGAAAAAGGACAAAGAAAAAACAAAATACGACAGCAAGAATCCTTCCATAACTCCCCAGTGCCTAGCCACCCCTCAAAACTAATGGAAGGAAATAATATATAATACAACTGTGAAGCTTTTGAAATGTTAGCATAATAATTCTTGTTATAACAAAAGAAAGAATAAAAATTAAGTAACAAACTAATACTCCAACAATATGTACATATATACATCACACAATGTTTCCAAGACCCAGCCATGTTAGAACCCATAAACCCACACCCACGAGATCATATCCAGAACAATGAAATTAGCCATAAATAAAAAGAAAAGTAAAATTAACTTAACTAACTATAACCTATAAATATGC
The DNA here is from genome assembly GCF_019279795.1 of Protopterus annectens. NCBI lineage: Eukaryota > Metazoa > Chordata > Ceratodontiformes > Protopteridae > Protopterus > Protopterus annectens. The sequence continues at coordinate 1,409,647,036 of NC_056743.1, forward strand.
GATTTTTCAGAAAAAAAATTAAATCTAAAAAATATTATTTATAAAATGTAAACATTTGTATAGTACATACCTAAAATAATTAGTCACTTTAAGATTATATTTTAAATTTTAAGATTATATTTTAGTGCATATTCAGCAACACTAGTAAAATTTAGAATTTAAGATAAGAAATCGACATATAAGAACACTGGACTCAATACATGCACACACTGAACTAAGTTGCGAACACCCCATGAAAATACTGTGAGAAGCCATTTATATCCTAAATGGGTCATGTAAACCAGTCCACCACAGCATGCATTAAGGCAGACATTAACAAGTAATACATTAGATATATATTAAACTATATCACCATTTCTTAAATATCTACAGAATGAAGTCCAGAACAATGAACTGTCAATGTAGGAAACCTCATGAAGTGAAAACCTCATGAAGTGAAGCACATCAGCATCTCAGCGACAGTATCATAAGTAGAGGTTCCGCCTCTTACAGTTAAATGAGAGCCAGAATTCTCACGCAACTCCACACGGAGGAAATGTATCAGGAGAATAATCTCCAGAACTAATTGCTTACTGGCATCTGAAGAATCATACAGTCATCTATCGCCAACTCGAGTTTTCTCACTTTATAGTTCAAGTTAGGTTTTTAACAAAGAAATCATGCCACACCCAAACCAGTGTTAAACCAACAGCAAGGCTTACTTACTTTGTTTGTATATTTGCCAAAGATAAGCCTTGACAGCCAAGAGAAATAGTCCTTGAACAACCACACCTGCTGAACAAATGATTACTCGCATAAAACACTTGCACATATCAGCACTTGTAAAAGAACAGCATTTCTTCACAGCGCTATTGTAAGGCAAACTGAGAGTTAACCAAATACATTTTTATAACACTGGATAAGAATTAAAGGCTTTAATAAAAGCATCTTTAGCTTCAGACGGAGTACTCGCTGAATATTTAGCCTCTTTATATGTAAATAAAAGGACACTCGGGTATCTCATCTGAAACCTTATATTTCTTTTAATTAAATCAGCACAAAAGGGAGCTAACCTCTGCCTATTCAATTTTATTTGGTGTGGCAAGTCTTGAGTAAAAGTAATTTTATGACTGTTCCATACCAATATTTTTTGCTTTCTTGCTGACTGTAAAATATTTTGAACATCCTGAAAGTTCAACAGTTTGGTATAGATGATGCGAGGGATTTGTGAATCCTGTCTATGTCTAATGGCTCTATGTGCCCTCTCAATTATTATTTTATCAGCTGTAAAACTCGGACCCAAAAGTGCACTGAAAATCTGACCACAAATTAAAATAAGGTTTTGGTTATCATATGTTTCAGGTAGCCCCTAATAATAATATTATTAAATCGGCTTCAAGATCTGTTAGTTTAGTTTGTAATTCCTCAATAAGCACAGAATTGTTTTTTGTTACATCAGACACTTGACTTATTTTAAAGTCATTATTTTGTGTTTTGCTCTAGTGTGTCCACTCTTTGTACTAACTGATTAATAGATTTAGTAAGACCAGACATTTGGTCAGATATAACCTGGATAGCATCCTGAATTGGTTGAGCGCTACTTTCAGATCGTCGATGTGAAGATTCGGTTCAGTTTTGTCTTAGCATTTGTTTTATTACTTGAAGAACTACTATCCAGAGCTGTTTTGAAGTTCTCAACCTTTACAAGTGTTATCTTTCTCAGAGAATTGAGGAGATTTTTGCCTTGGTACTCTGGGCCTCCATATTCTCCGCACTTTCTGTCATAACTGGATTCCGATGTACAGAACAGAAGTAAGGAGCGCCAACTGCTAGAAGCGCGAATCCTGTCAGGCACAAAATTTTCACACAGGCCTCCTGGATACTCGTATTCCTTATCCCAGAAACTGGATAAAAGGGAAAAATACAGTTTTTACCAGAAAACAGACCTCCAAGTGACTTCAGGTATATTATATTAGTCTCTTATAACAGCGAGTAATAATTACTACCGTTTAGAAACAGTTAAGGCTACATAAAATAAAAATTAACAGTAGGAGCTCGTGGTTAGGGTGCCAACTAGCCAACCACCATCTTGGAATCCGATTTCTCTAAAACTATTGTAGTGCATGCAGCAACATGATTATGTTCCAATAACAAGAGAAAAAAATAGGCACTACATTATCGTGATATCTGATTTTAGCAATTGGTAAGCATCCCCAAATGCTCTTAAGATTAGGTATTGCACAAAGAACTGCCAGTGCCGACCAGCAAACCACAGTGGCAGAAATCACAGCAGTTTCTTTTCTTCCTGTTGTCTGTATATACAATCTGCCCATAACTACATTTAAAAGTGTTTCAGTGATATGTCTAGCTGTCTTTTAAAGCCAGCAAAACACTTCACACTTTATTTATTTATTTATTTCTGTAACAGGTGGTACATGGAGCAAATAAACCTCCATGCACTACAAAGAATTATGATCAGATCTTAGATCATAAACATACACAATGTGTTCTCAAACATGGATGTCTAGATTCACCTCATGAGGATGTATTTTGGGAATGCCCATCCTTTGGGGTATACAAATCAGGGCTTTAATGAATTTGCAATGCATATAAAGGTTAGGAGGAATATCAGTTAATAAGCTTACTGATACTGGCAATCAAGCAAGTTTGTACAACAAGATGGAGGTTAAAAGATCCTTCTGTGAAAAAGGAGGTTGTCAGTGTAATGAATTATATTAAGGAACTGGGGCTGGCGTGAACAAATGAAAATATCAAGACCAGGATATTGAACAAGTAGCAAAAATGGTCATTGTATTACAATGACTCAGTATGACATATTTTTAGACAAGTTTCCTGGCATAATCCCTTCTTAATGTGATAAATGAGGGCTATAGAATTACAAATAATGTTGTCTAAATGTTATAATGATTTTTTTGATGACTAAAATGAAATTCACCTAGTTAGAATCATACTGAAGTAGCAACTGTCATTTGATTTTTCTAAATTTTATGGATGTTCCTTTTCTCTTTTTTGTGCTTTTTTATTTTTTCCAAACTGTTATGTATGTGAGGTTTGTTTAATTAATTATTAATTAAAAATGGCTAAAAATAATAAAACAATTGCAGTAGGGCTGCTGCCATATCAGCTCACAATTGTTTATAAAAAGAGAGAATATTATATAACAGACTGAATGTCAAGAGATGTACAGAAAACCACAGAGAAAACGGAAGGAAATGCCAAAGTAGTCAGGGGTTATATCCACATTATAGTTGAGTGTGCAGCTTAAAGAGCATGGACATTAATGGAAACTGAGTATGGAAGATAGAAATATCCATTTCTACAGAAAATAAGACTTTTGTTATATGAACTGGTCGAACAAGAAAGAAAGAAATTACGCAGACTTAGAAATTGTAAGGACAAATGAAAACGGTATTGATTATATTATATTGTTAGCAGCAGGAAAATATATTTTAAAGGGCTGTAGATTAATCATCCAAGAATCTTTGCAAATAATGCATATTGAGATTGTCCATGAACCACATTTATGAACTCTTATACCCAATATATCATTGAAATAAAATAATATGGTTCCCAGGAATGGACCACTTGACAGAGAGTATGTTGAGTAAGTATATGCCATGTCAGTCAAATGCTGTTAAAATGTAAATGTTATAATGCCAGTATTAGAGATGCTAGAGTCATTTTGATCAAGTAGCAACTTTGTGGTCCATTTAGTGTCACAGAGTATTTGACAGACCTGAATGATGGAGCATTCAAGATTTCTAGGGAAATAACCAATTAGTTCAACATCATTAGAACAGTTGAGGTAGATTAGGGATGCGGACACTCTTTTTATGTGTGTGTGTGCATATGTGTATTTTTTTTAGGAGTGTGAGAGCGGATGTACAGGTGTTTTTGTGAGGTGTGGGTGACTGGGGAATGATCATTTACAAATAGATGGATGTGTGTATTGGTGAGGAAATGTCTAGGAAAGTGTGTGTGTGTGTGTGTGTGTGTGTGTGTGTGTGTGTGTGTGTGTGTGTGTGTGTGTGTGTGTGTGTGTGTGTGTGTGTGTGTGTGTGTGTGTGTGTGTGTTCGTTTTGGCAGTACCCTTGCTTCTGTAATGCATAGGCTGGTAGGGAATGCACTAGTGTGGTCAAGTCTAACAGTGCAGTGTTCATTTCAGAGATATGGTAATGGGCTGCTAATTAGGTGTTTCTTTGTGCATCTATATTGTGTCTCTGAACCAAAGTTTCTCTCTGTCATGCCAGTTGACAAACTGCATTGACCATTTCTTGAGAGAATCTCTGTGAATCCTAGCTATGCAAAGTATTATGATGAAGGCAGATTGCTCAGTTTTAAAAACACAGATATACTGTGTAGTAGAAAAATGTGAAGCATTTAGATAAAACATATATATATATATATATATATATATATATATATATACTCTTATATTTATTCTTTCTTAGTTATCAATAAACATAAACATGTAAAATATATACTCCTACATCTATTCCAAGGCCCTAGATAAAGGAACTCCACACAACATTATAATATATTAGAATGTAGATATTATTTTACTTACAAGTTCATCAATACCCATGTTTTCATTATAAGTTGTTAGAAGCATGAAAAATAAGTAAGAGTGTAACACCCCACCACTGGCCCAGTAATCAAGGAGCCTCAATCCTCACCATTGGCAACAGTGGGGGATGTATACATTGGGAGGATGACAAGTGCACACACAGTAAAGTGCATTTTCCCTTAAGAGCACACAGAGACTACAGTCAGTCTGGGGCTGTTTTTTCCCTCTTTCTCCAGATCTCCATTAAGACTCCCCACTGACACAGCTATAGAGTTGAGATCCCAGTTGAGTGGCCAAGCCAAGAACTCCAGCACCCTCTCTGTCCAACCAGTGCTTCATGTCCCTCTCCAAGTAGCTGACACACACATACTTTGAGATTTGATTTATACACACACACACACCTGGGAAAGGCTGGCACAGATTTACTAGCTATGCCCCCTTTTGCCCAGAGTATAAGGTAGTTACTACTGCCACCAGCCAAATCTCTATCAGCTACTTTAAGGCCCCTAACAAAGGCTGTCCAATCTTAATTTGTATTGTTACTATTAACCAAATGGAAGTTTGACCAAGAGAAAGGCTATTAGGAATGGCCCACAGTGTCACCAAATAAATATGCAAATACTCTCAGAGCTTAAATATGTTTCACAAATATCAGCCACAATGAAAGGTTTAAATATATTTAATAATAAATAATAAAAGAACAAGAAAATACTCAGTCAATAATCACAGTTGCATCAGAGTTCAAAATCACAGGAAATACTTAAAACAACATTGCAGGACAGTCCCAAATAAATAAAGAAAACATCTAAGCTATACTTCACTATATTCCTGTCTGTATCTAAGAGACATTACTGTACCCTAGTTAACTTACTTACAGAGCAACAAGCAGACAGATGTGGTGAGTGGATGTTCTTGTCAGGTAAATGCAAAATACAAAATGCACAGTCTCTCTCTCTCAGTGAGTTCTTAAATTAATATTTCAGATATTGCTGCTGGGGTAGCTGGCAGCATGACATCACTTCTTGTCATCTGACTATGAGTTCCCAGTCTCACAACCATTGATTTTCAGCATCTACCTGCAAAAACAAATAGACCTTAGATATTTTGGCAAGTGGTAGAAGTCGTGAAATAATTTACATTCCTCCACATTTAAAGACAATACAAAAAACTCTAGTTCTAGACATTATGTCTCTTGTTGCACTGAAACCATCTTTTATGGCACAGTTATAAAATAATTTAATTTCAACTATTTTTCTGAAGTTTTGCAAGTTAACCTTCTATGTGCCACTTCCCTCTATTAAAACATATACATTTAGACAGTTACAGTAGTTTAAATACATTTCAGATCTTTTCCAGTAGGGTACACTGTGGCTACATCTTTAAACTGAGTACTTTACAACATATCTCTTTAGCACACGTCTGTACAAACCATCTTATCTGACATGCAGTTCTAATACCACTGGATGGTGCAGTGGTGCAGCTGGTAGTGTTGTTGCCTCACAGCAAGAGGTTCTCCGGTTCAATTCTTGGCTGGGGTGCCTTCTGTATGGAGTCTGCATGTCATCCCTATATTTGTGTGGGTTTCCTCTGGGTGCTCCAGTTTCCTCCCACATTACAAAGACATGCATATGGAGCATGTCAGATGTCTCCCTGGGCCTCCGCTGAAAATTGACTCATTCCAAGTTAGACTTTCCTGGTTAACAAATGTTAAATAAATAAAATAAATAATTCATCTGTAACACAAGCATATGAATCATGTTGATATTCATAAATGACACAAAACCATTTACAAAATTCCAGACAGCTGTGCTGGCAGTATCTCCCTCTGTCACACTTCTATATAAATCATATTGATATTCAGAAATGACATATAATTATTTACAAAATTCCAAATAGCTAAGCGGACAATATTTCCTTATGTGACAAAGAGTATCAAATTAATTTTACAGAAGGAAAAATCTAGTAAAAGAATAGCTCAAATGGATTAAAACCTAATGCAAGTTAGGGACAGGCTACAAAAGAGGGAAAGAAAAGTTAGCTAACTTCACATTTTGGACAGAGGGTGTGTAAATGCAATATTCAGCAATACCTTTAGTAAATGAATTCTGAGTAATCTCTTAGCTAATTTATTAGGCTACATAATTCCAATGAGAAGAAAGTACATGATCTGAAGATCCATCACCTGTTTGTTTGCTGTACTGTTAGCATATATTGTAAGGCAGACTGTAGCTTTCTTCCTGGTATACCTCACTGCAATCCATCTATAAAGACAAGAAAAATGTCTACAACAACCCACCAACCACACACTTAGCCAGCCCAAAGAAGTTCTGGCATGTATTCAACCATATTCACCCAGGCTACCCCCCCCCCAACCTTGCTCCAATAACAACCCTTTAGAAACTGCTACCAACTTTAACTCCTATTTCATTGACACTATTAGCAAAATAGCTATCCAAACCAGCTCCTACCCAAAAACTAATTTGCCCTCCAACCCTTCTACTCCCATTAACCCCTCTCCCACCTTTTCTTTAAAAACATTATCTACTAACTACATCAAAACCCTGCTACTAAAGCTTAAACCTTGTTCCCCTTCCATTGATGGCATACACCCTCTCTTTCTCCAGAGAGCTGCCAGTTCTCTTGCCCTCCCCATCTCTATACTTATTAAACATTCCATTACTGAATCAAAAGTACCTGCAATCTGGAAACAATTCTACACTTTACCCATCCACAGGGGAGATAACTCCCCTGAACTTTCCAACTTCAGGCCATTGCTATTGTATCCCCTCTTTCCAAAATTCTGGAAAAATGCATTCACAGACAAATCCTTCACTTTCTTCTACAAGAAAACCTACTTACCCCCACTCAACATGGCTTCTGCCCTAAACATAGCACCTCCACTGTTCTCATTTCTTTCATTAACACCATATCCTAAGCTAGAGACCAAAACAAACTGGTCTCATGCTTATTTCTTGATCTCTCTAAGGCCTTTGACACTCTTTTTCCACCCCTCCTTTTAAACAAACACTCTGAACTTAACCTATCCACCACCACTATTTTCTGGTTCTCTAATTACCTCAGTGACTGACTTCAATCTGTTAAATGGTTTTCTGCAATCTCCTGTGTCCTATCTGTAAAAATGGGTGTTCCTCAAGGATCTATCTTTGGCCCATTACCATTTTAATATCTTTACAAATCTATTATCTACATCCTGCCCACAGTTATCGCTCATCCAATATGCAGATGACTCTACATTTATTACCATAGCAGAAAACCTCAATGACTTAAATGCTAGGACTCAGAATTCCTTCTTAGCTATTGAAAACTGGCTGACCAACAACCAGCTAATACTAAACCCAAAAAAGAGAAAAATCCTGCTTTTTAACACCAAATCTATGAATCATCTTAAATCCTCCTTTTCAATCTCATCCTACAATAACATCACATACCAAGCTACTAGGGGTCATCATTGGTGACCATCTTAAGTTCAACCTGCATGACCTCAACAATATTAAGAAAACCCACCAAAAACTTGGGCTCCTTTACATTAAGAAAACAATTCCTATCCAATAAAACCAAAATCAGCCCATCTCATGCTTACCTTCTCCCAGCATACTCTATGGCTCACAAATCCTCAGCAACCTTCAAACCACTCTCTTAACAAAACTAGAATCGACCTACAACAAAGTTGCTAAATTTGCTGCTGACCACTCCTACCATTCCCATCACTGTCTAGCTCTTAAAAAGTTAAACTGGCTAGAGTTTCCTCACGAACTGCTTCTCTCCCAGCTTCAAATAGTTCACTCCATTTGGTACCTGTCCTCCTTCTGTCCCAGCATTGCCTCCCTGGTCTCCTCCTGCACCCCACAAAGATCACTTCATAGCTCAGAACAAAACCTTCTTTCTAGCTATAAGCCCAAAACTAAAATAGGACAAAACCTTTACAGCTACTCCCAAGCTCAATCCTGGAATAAACTTCTGATGGATATTCATAACATTAATCACCAACCTTCATTCAAAATTGCTACTAAACCATTTCTGAACAATGCATGGATCTGTCAATGTAACCACCCTCCTTGATAGACCTACCCTTACTATTGTCTTCTCACTCACACCTTTCCCCCTTTTTTCTTTCTCCTATTCTTTACTCTTAAATTGCACATTGAGTTGACATATCTAATCCAGATCAATACACTACCAGAACAACTGCTAATGATCTAAAATAATGATTGGAGTTGAGGCCTATTGAAGTACAAATCTCCTAACATGAATGTATGGACTGAAGGATAATGAGGTTAGAATGCAATCACTCTCGAGATTTAATCAGTTTACCTGTTATTATCTTTTTACATTTCTAGTATTATTTTATATCTAGTTTTGTTTTGTATATGTCATACCCAATTGTGGAGCTTTTCTCTCCAGGCCACTGCTGAAAAAGGGCTCTCATTCAGTCAGACTAACCCAGTCAACAAATAATAAATAAATAAAATAACAAATAATAAATAACTCACTGTAACATGTCATCCAGGTTTAGGCATGGAGTTGTACAGAAAGCCATGATGAAAGAGATGCGACTCGTATGCAAGGCTAATGTCCTGGTTCAGATAGTTATGAAAGGAAGCTGGAAGGTGAGTCTGTCTTTGTGCACCGTTTAACAGTTTCCAGTATTAACATCTGCACAAATTTGGGAATATATCATAGAAAAATTGTGACAACTCAGTTATCTTAGAGAAATGGGATTATGGACAGGCTTGTGGTCAAGATGGGAAAGTTGTAAGAATAGCTGGGCTAAAAGCTGTACCTTAGAAGCAAAACGCTTCGCAATCCTAAGAGGTCACAGTTGAGCTGTATATCATATAACAGAAATTAATTTAACCAATGTAATGTTTAAGTAACCATAAAGATTAATAATCCATCTGAGAGGCTTAATTCATGATGAATCTGCTAAAGCCAGCTACAGTCAACAGAAAAAAATAATAAATAAATAAAAGCATATATTGATTGCAACAGTGAAGCAAATGAATGAAATTTTGAAACAAGACAAAAAGTGTTGCTGAAACTGACTGAACAAAATAAATGTTTCAATTACTAGAGCTGTATTTGGATGAGAAAATGTATGGTTGCTATTTCAGATACCAGATGTAACATTTTTGCAATTTTATACCTGAGATGGGCATTAAACCTGATATAAAATCTTATAAATTAAAACATGCAGTCAGAATATTAATAATATAGTTAGAAAGGCTGTATATTTAGAGGAGTATGCATACTGAGATATTGATGTCATGAGATATGCAGATATGGAGTGTTTATGTAAGTCTGTCATCATAATGATTTTCTTTAGAGTATAGAAGTAAATGTTACATTCTTCTACTTATTTGTTCTCTGATTACCTCCTATATCCAGTCCAAGGTAAAGGGGGAGCCAGGGCCTATGCCAGGACTCACCGAGTGCAACATAAAGAAACTATGCCCGGGTCAGATGACAGACTATATGTACTCAAAATTTTAAAGTGATTTGCTGATGTTTTGAAACATACCTTTGCACTACAACATGCAGTGCATAGCAATCCAGACACCAGTTTCCCCATCAGGAAATGTTTTGGTGGTCACATTAATATTTAAAACTAATTTTAAAATGTGTGTTTTCCTTGCACTGATGTCACTAAGGAAAAACAAGGAAGTTTAATCTCAGAGATGTAGCCACAGCAAATGCATCATTTGCATCCATAGACTTTGTTAGATGCACCACTGCAAATGTCCTAAGGTGCCCCATTAAAGTCTATGGACATAGCTCAGTTTACCCTGTCGTAGCGTCACAACTGGAAAAGTTATATTTTTGGACCATGTTTTACTAAAAAGTTTATCATCCTTTTATTAATAAAATGGTCCAAAAAATTAAGGAAG